>NW_017670471.1:347110-581687 GCF_001879085.1 Nicotiana attenuata | reverse complement strand
GCCCTGCCCTCGGCTCCCCCCCCCCCCCAATTCATTTTCATTGCACTTACACTTACTCCTAAGCCCTTAAGTCTTGCCCCCCCTCTTGTGAGCCTTGCCTTGGGACCTTGTGTTCCCTTTGAACTTGGACACTTGAGGGCTGGCCCTTCCACACTGCACTATAATCTGTTCTGCAATAATATTTGGGGTGTAAGCACTGCCTGGAACTCTTGAAGTTCCTTGGAACTTTGACACATCCCAAATAAGAGAAAGGCTTTGAAAAATCCGATCCTGGAAGTTGGTTTATCTCATATTATTAGACTTTGAGTCTGGATTAGGCTGATTGGATGTAGATGTAATCACTGATGTATTTTCATTTATTCTTTTGATTCACTTGGTCTGTCATAAGCTTTGTAATGAACCTTGTAATAACTACTGGGGTATAGCGAAAAGGGATGGGATAAAATGCATGCCAAAGGGGTAGATACCATGCCTATAGGGTGTATATTTTCTCAATTCTGCATTTTTCACGTAGATACCATGCCTATAGGGTGTATAGTTTCTCAATTCTTCATTTTCACGTAGATACCATGCCTATAGGGTGTATATTCTCTCAATTCTGCATTTTCACATAGAAAACATGTCTATAGGATTAATACTTTAAAATGCTGCATTCTTCACATAGATACCATGCTCATAGGTTTTCTGCACTTCGCAATATATACCATGTCAATAAATCACTACTAAAATTCTGCACATCACGTAGATAATATGCCTATAGGATTTTTCCTGCATTTTTGCACGTGCATCTGTCATTAGGCAATTCCACTTATAGGGCCTAAAATAAACCAATCATATCAATGACCTGCTTAGAAGATCTCTGCATAACAAGATTCGTAACACCTAGAAAGCATGCCTATAGGAGTAATCGATTAAAATCTGAAATTGCCTACTCATCTTTAAAATCAGTAGTAATTCGTTTAAAGTGCTCGCAGAATTTACGATACTGTAACTTAAATATTTTTTTGCAATCAGTTCGTTCTTCCCCCCGTCTTTGAACTAATAGATATCATGCATATAGACCCTGTTTAACGCAGATAGATAGTTAGATAATTAATCAATCGTCAGTTTTTCTGCAACTACATCTAAGCAGGACTAATTCGGACTCCCTATCTGGAAAATATGTGTAGATCAATTCTTCCTACGCTAATTTTAATCAAGGACCTAGACAGTATGTGTAAGACGTGCTAAACAATTCATTTTCTCTAAATGAGGAGGTCTACTTGAGCCATTAATTGCTTTATCTCCCCCATTAAGTGTATTATGTATTTTTTGATTGTCGCCTTAGAATTTTATCCTTTTAAACCTCTGAAAAGCCAAAGCTTTCTCCCTTTAGGATTAGTAATCCTAAAAGCCTCCGGGACTGATAGGTGGGACGGGTAATAGCACGCTGTAGGTAGCGATACCATTCCACGATTAATACCTTAACGGGGTGGGAAGGGTAGACATGGAGATGATGATCGCACGATAACACTATGCGTACGATTGGTTATTGGTGTTGTGTGGATGATCCATGTGATTTATAAACCTAGGACCTCTTTCCTTATGTTACTTTGTTTAGTATCAATAAATTCTGTCTTTTCAATTACCCAAAACTCCCCTTTAATTTTTTCACTGCGTTATTCCTTTTCCTTCTATCTTTTTCTTCTTTGTTTATTCAATGTCTTGACTAATTCTTGCACTTAGACTCTCCCTCAAACAAATTATAGATTCCAACATGCTTGTTTGCAACCCTTATGTGTAAATTTATTTGTATACTTGTTTACATTAAAGTCACAACATAGCATGGCCAGGAACCACACTAGTGGATCTTGAGGGTGCCTAACACCTTCCTCTCGAGATAATTTCTAGCCCTTACCCGAACTCTGGTTTTTAAATTCAAAACCCTTAGTGTCCTAATGCACTTAATCATTAGGTGGCGACTCTTCAATTCCAAAAAAACCCAATTCCCAAACGGGAATAGAGTTGTCTTCCTAAATGTTGTAAACCCGATTTCGCTTTAGAAAAAGGGGGCGTCGACAGCATGGCGACTCTGCTGGGGATTCTTTAGGCTTTTACCACTTCATGCTATATTTGACTTTATTGTTTTTTTATTGCTTCGTTTAATACCTTTATTCGAATCTAACTTGTCTTTTTGTTTCTTTTTCTTTAACGCTTTCATTTACTGCTTTCCTTCAATACCGTTGTAATTTCTGAGGAATTATTGTAACCATTTTGAACGTGAAAATATGTGACAATTTGTTTCATTCTTGTAATTGCATCTTCAACATCATATTCCACTCGTTCCAAACAAATACCATAGCAACGCTTGATGAGTTGTTGCGCTCTTTCGATATTATTAACCCCTAAATTTGGCAAAGGCATATTTGCGGTAAAACTAGTCGATCAGCGGTGCAGTCGACGGTTCCGTGCCTTTCCCTCTTGAGTTGTCCGCTCAAGGGTACCTGTCTAGCACCCCATAGAAACCTTATTCTATTTAACTGTACATGCATCACTGTAAAACCTAGTCGAGTCAGTTATGTTGTCCACATAATGACTCTTTAAGATAGCCTTATCCAAAGTCCACTGGGTTCCCCTGGGACCCAAACGGACAACACCATATTCTGTGCATTTATTTGGAGGACTAAATGCTGTTTATGCCAATTATTGATTTAAATAGTCGAGTCCGGCGGGGGTGAGGGACTAACACTTTGTTTTGCAGAAAATGAGGCACGAAATCCCCAGATTCGGGATGGTAACCAATATTCACCCGAGGCTGCTAAGTTGGTGGGAGGACCTTTATTCCAGTGATCGGACTCTCGTCCGCAAGTATTTGGGAAACTTACCCTCTCTTTTGAAAATTGAGCCGGACAACAAAATCATAGAGGCTGCGACCTTATTCTGGGACGGTGATAGATCAGTATTTCGATTTGGGGACCTTGAAATGACCCCTCTGCTCGAGGAAATAGGAGGTTTCGCCGATATTCCTTGGGAGACTCCGGGTTGCTCATGCCAAAAAACCGCAAGGGTAAGGGTTTCTTCAAAATGATGGGGTTCAAGAAAAATTCAGACTTGACTTGTTTGAGGGATTCCTATATTCCTTTCGACTACCTGTATGAGAGGTACGACCATAGCAAATCCTACCGCACCTATCCAGATGAATTCGCCCTCACATCATTGGGGCATATCCACAGGAGGGTTTTCGTCTTTATGTTCTGCTTCTTGGGAATGCTAGTGTTTCCTATGAAGACATTGATGGAAGGGATTGGAGGGCAGCCTTTCAGCATAGTGCCCATGATTGTTGCTGAGATCTACCGAGCTTTGGAGAACTGTCAACGAGGAGCCAGTCATTTTGAGGGTTGCAACTTGCTAATCCAACTCTGGCTTATAGAACATCTCCAAAAGGGTCGATATTGTCAAGAGCTTCCGCGAAGGCTGTGGAATGATCATATAGCCTTTCACCATCCCGAGAGAATGAACTATATTCCTGACATGTTTGCTCAGCCGGGGGATGCTCGAGGATGGGTAGAGTTGTTTGAAAACTTGAAAGAAGACAAGGTGCAATGGATGTTCGAATGGTTCCCCACTGGAGAGTTCATCATCCGCTCTCGCGACGCTCCATTCCTTATACTCATTGGTCTGAGGGGAACTTATCCCTATGTCCCTCTCCGAATCATGAGGCAGGCAGGGAGGAAGCAAGTCACACCAAAGGTCGAGAAGATGAGTCATTTCAGGGCTAATTTCTCCAAGTCAACTTGTCGCTAGGCCTACCTCGGGCACAACGAGGCACCCAATTTAGGACACGATTTATATTCTTATGCTATGTGTTTAAATATTGCAATATTTTTACAGAATCCGTAATAACTTGTTACCTTTTGTTGTTTTTACTTTTATTTTTATTCCCCTCCCTAAAAGGTTAGTTCGTGCATTCTGGCATCGTCATCCTACTCCACAAGATCTAAGGGCCCTCCACCTCCTCCTCCTCCAAGTCCTATAAAAAACAGGGGCAAAGCAAATATGGAAGATTTGAACAACGCCAGAAAAGAGAATTCGGTTGAAAGGGTAGAGGTTCCTCAGGGTATTCAGGTATCCAAAGAAAGTGCCTCTCAGCTCGAACAGAAGTTACTAAAATTTCAAGAAGAACTAGACCAAGTTCGGAACTTGGCGAGTTTGTCATTCTCCCTCACTACTCCCAACAGCAACTTTCAACACCCCATGCCTCCACAGAACATCCCGAAGCAGCAGAAACAACCCGCTACTCATCAAAATTGCAACACATGCCACAACAACACTCCACTCCTCATCCCTGAACCATCGAATGATTATCCCCACCACGCTCCCATCTATGTGGAAACCCTACCACAATACACTCAACCCATTACAAACACACAGGAGTCTGATGACAAAGACTCTCTCATCAAAAACCTGGCAGTCGAGCTCAAGAAATTGACTAGCCGAGTCCAGGGCGTTGAAGGAAACAAAGGCATTGAAGGGATGAATTATGAGGATCTTTGCATTCAGCCAGACGTCGAACTTCCCGAGGGGTACAAACCTCCCAAGTTCAAAATGTTTGACGGCTCGGGGGATCCTAGAGTCCATCTGAGGACATACTGTGATAAGCTGGTCGGCGTAGGAAGAGATGAGAAGATTCGCATGAAACTCTTCATGAGAAGTTTGAAAGGCCATGCGCTATCTTGGTACATTAGCCAAGATCCCAAGAAGTGGACGAGCTGGGTTGGAATGGCGTCCAATTTCATGGACAAGTTCAGGTTCAATACAGAAAATGCACCAGATATCTTCTACATCCAGAATCTGTAAAAGAAACCCACTAAGACATTCCGCGAGTATGCTACTCGATGGAGATCCGAGGATGCTAAGGTCAGGCCGGCCTTAGAGGAAGAACAGATGAACCAATTTTTCGTCCGAGCTCAAGATCCACAGTATTATGAGAGGTTAATGTTGATAGAGGGCCAGAAATTCTCCGATATCATCAAGCTAGGAGAAAAGATTGAGGAAGGCATTAAGAGCGGTATGGTCACTAATTTTGAAGCACTGCAGGCTACCAACAAAGCCCTACAATCTGGTGGCGCGTCCAAGAAAAAGGACGTGAGTGCCGTGATGGTTGCACAAAGAACCAAGTCCCTAGTAAAATACTAAGCCTACCTACTACCCCCTCTCACATACCAGCCTATCCCCAAATGCCAAGCACCTCCGCCCTCTTATCAAATTCCTGCTTATCAATCATCCCCCTTCCCCCATATATCAACCTACCTCACCAAGATATTCCCAAACAGCACCCGTCTACCAAGCCTATAACGCTCACTACCAATCACCTCCTGCCTGCCAAACTTCCCCAGGCCACGCCCTAACTTCGACCATAGACCTCCCAAGCAATACACCGCCATCGCCGAGCCAATCGACCAACTATATGAAAGACTCAAAGCACCCGGTTACGTCACCTCAATCCCCGTCATAACTCCAGAAAATCCTTCACAATGGGTCAATCCAAATAAAACCTGTGCAAACCATTCTGGCATGAAATGGCATACCACTGACGAGTGCCGACCTCTGAAAGACAAAATCCAAGCTCTAATTGACAACAAAATCATCGTGGGCAAGGAACCTGCTCCTAATGTTCGCAACATTCCTTTGCCTGATCATAAGGGTGGTGGTGTGCATATGATCGAAGTAGAAGATGATTGGGACCCCAAAGGGTCAATTGGATTAATTGTCGAAGGTGACGAGCCCAAGAAACCAACAGTCACACTAAATCCAATCGTAGTCCAGATCTAGCCCTCTGGGGATGCTAAAGTAAACATGTCCGTGCCTCTCGAGTTTGAAACACAGTCCTCCATAAAGACTGCAGAGCCAATTGAGGTGGAGTTTGGGTCTCCAAAAGCACCTGCACCATTCGAAGTTGCTGTGTTGCCTCCCAAAACGAGAGTGCCCATTCCTGTGGCAATGTCAGCCGTAACGCCATTCCATACACAGGCCATTACTTGGGATTACACCGCCGAGGCAAGAAGGAAGGGAAAGACTAGGTCTGGAGAAGCAATTGTAGTGCAGGGTATGACCAAGACCGGTAGAATTTATACTCCGGAGCACTTAGTTGAATCAAGTAAGCAGGCCTCTGGACGGCCTATTGAAACTGGGCCCGATGATCTTTGGCAGAAGATACAGGCAAAAGAATACTCAGTTGTCGACCAATTAAACAAAACACCAGCACAGATCTCCATTCTAGCTCTATTGCAAAGCTCCGAGACACACAAGAACGCCCCGATGAAGATACTGAGCGAGGCATACGTACCCAGCAATATGGAGGAGAGATGGAAAACATGATCAGGCAGGTATTGGAGTGTCATAAAATCACTTTCCACGAGGATGAGTTGCCCCCTGAAAGTTTAAGCCACAACAAAGCATTGCACATCACTGTGCAATACGAAGACTATTTCATCACCAGGACTTTGATTGATGAAGGGTCCAGCCTCAACATTTGTCCATTGGTGACCCTCAGAACGTTGGGGAAGAGTCTACATGAAATCAAGGATGGGGCTATCAACGTCAAAGCTTTTGATGGTTCCCAAAGGTCCACTATTGGGGACCCCAGTTTATGTCTGCAAATGGGACCAACTTGGTTCGATGTTGATTTTCAAGTAATAGACATCCCAGCATCCTACAACTTACTACTGGTATGACCTTGGATCAACGCCGCTGGAGTTGTAGCATCAACCCTGCACCAGGCAGTGAAGTTCGAGTTGAATCACCAAGAGGTGATTATTCATGGCGACGGGAGTAACCCCATATACAGTCGCCAAACTATCCCAGCAATTGAAAGAAGAAGGAAACTAGGAGGAGAAACCTACCACCAGATTGAGCGAGTCAACGCCGTGGACAAAGATAAGTGGTGGGATAATAAGATAGAGAGTATACTAAACTGGGGCGGGTATGAACCTGGCAAAGGGCTCGGCAAGAACCTCCAGGGAATCACCAAGCCTATCAAACTGAAGAAGCATGGCACCACTTTCGGGTTAGGGTATGGATACACTTGGCAAGAATTCAGGAACTGGTCGCCACGATGGCGCGGCCCTTACTATCCGCTGGAGCACCCGATACCCCACCTGGAGCAGACTTTCCAGCCGGCAGACATCTTATATGGGTCAGAGGAAGATGAAACATTGGCAGCAATGAAGAACCTATTTTTGGAAGATGACGATATGGACTGTCACGTCATTCTCGAGGAGGAAGGGGAGGAAGGCCCTTCCATACAGGCGGTGAGCCGAGGGGAGCGCCTCAACAATTGGTCCATCAGAACCACCAAGGCCCGGAGAGCTTCGGGGTAGCAAGGCTGAACAAAGCATTATGCATTATCTTTTACTTTTCGCTAGTTGATTTCCCTTCAGTATTATCTTTAAATTTTGAAAAAAACTCCGAAGTTCAAAACAATTTTGGAATTTATCAAGGCATTTCAGTTTCTTTATATGTCTCACTCTTATTATTTTTCTCTGTCATTTATATTACTTTTACACAGAATTACTATTACTTATCTTGATGAGCCGATGAATGTGACATGCAACGAGATAACGCAATAAACGGATATAGACTCAGAAATAGATGANATAAGAACTTCATTGATCCCATCCCAGTAAAAATCCAGGATCAACCCGCCTACTGTGCTCATGTCGAGGAAGAAGCAGATGAAAGACCATGGTTTCATGACATTAAGAAGTATCTGTCAACAGGAGAGTATCCAGAACTTGCAAACACTACTCAAAAGCGCATACTGCGGAGGTTATCCAATCACTTCTTTCACAGCGGAGGGATCCTGTACAGGAGGACTCCCGATTTGGGACTACTAAGATGTGTCGAAGCAAAGAAAGCATCCAGGTTGTTGGAAGAAGTTCATGCAGGGACCTGTGGTCCGCATATGAATGGTTTTGTCTTAGCCAAGAAAATACTCCGAGCTGGTTATTTCTGGATGACTATGGAGACTGACTGTATCCAGTATGTTCGGAAATGTCATCGTTGCCAAATCCATGCAGACATGATAAAGGTGCCTCCTAACGAGCTCAATGCAACAAGCTCACCATGGACGTTCGCCGCTTGGGGAATGGATGTCATCTGACCTATCGAGCCTGCCGCATGAAACGGGCACAGGTTCATTCTAGTGGCAATTGATTACTTCACCAAATGGGTTGAAGCAACATCGTATAAGGCAGTAACCAAGAAGGTCGTGGCAGACTTTGTCCGCGATCGTATCATTTGCCGATTCGGCGTCCCAAAGTCAATTATCACTGATAATGGTTCCAATCTCAACATCGACCTGATGAAAGCAATGTGTGAAACCTTCAGGATCAAGCACAAGAATTCTACAGCCTACAGACCTCAGATGAATGGAGCTGTAGAAGCAGCCAACAAGAACATCAAAAAGATACTAAGGAAAATGATAGAAAAACACAAGTAGTGGCATGAGAAGCTATCATTTGCTCTATTGGGATACCGTACCACCGTCCGCACATCAACTGGGGCGACTCCTTATATGTTGGTTTACGGCACCGAGGCAGTCACCCCAGCCGAAGTAGAGATTCCCTCCCTGAGAATTATGTAGGAAGCAGAACTTGAAGATGCAGAATGGGTAAAGAGTCGCTATGAGCAATTAGCCCTTATAGTCGGGAAAAGACTAAATACAGTTTGCCATGGTCAGCTTTATCAGAATAGAATGACCAGAGCCTTCAACAAGAGAGTCAGGCCAAGACAGTTCGCGCCAGGGCAGTTAGTACTGAAGAAGATTTTTCCGCACCAAGACGAAGCCAATGGAAAGTTCTCTCCTAATTGGCAGGGTCCGTACATGGTTCATCGGGTTCTAACCGGAGGAGCCCTCATACTCGCAGAAATGGATGGAGAAGTCTGGCCAAAGCCAATCAACTCAGATGCAGTCAAGCGTTACTATGTATAATCTTTATGCTTTCCTATATGATGTATTTGAACTACGCATGACCTGATTCCCGTTTAAGAGGGGACACGTAGGCAGCCCTATGGGTTCGGTCACAATTCAACAAAATTTTCATTTCCCCCGACATTGGAAACTGGGGCAGAATTTTTAGGAGGACCCTCAAAATTCTGAAGTTGATTTTCAGCCATTCGTCGCATGTAGCCGTCAGAGGCACCAACCCAGTAAACTGGGGCAGAATTTTGAGGAGGGCCCTCAAAATTCCGGAGCAAAAGAGGTTGCAATATCTTGAACCACGTCACAGTCGTCGGTTCTTCTAAAAAGAAAATCATTTTGTTTGTTATCTATTATGTATTTACATCATCTTTTTATCATATTTTACTAAATCATGCATGGCTACTATCAAATTGCTTTGTTTAGCGATGTTACCCCTATGAAAACGAGCCGAGTAGGACGAGCGCAGTCAACGGGAAGCCGAACTAACCTTCCCCCTTGACAAAACTCACAATCTTTCTTTGAATGCAGGCACCCCAAAAACATAGAATCAACGGATACGATTACAAACTCACGCTTTTCAGGAATACAATTCTCAGGATCATCACCCATTTTCAAGCGCTATTCGCACGCAACATCCCCAGCAACCATAAGGACAATCAACTATCTTCTATCATCTATCATCTAAGAGATTTCGTTACTCTTCACCTTTATTTCTGCATTGCATAAGACTACCTTTCTGCCTTCCGAGACTAAGCATTGTCTCCATCTGCATTTTGTTGCATTGCATAAGGCTACTTTTCTGCCTTTCGAGACTAAGCATTGTCTCCATCTGCATTTTCTTGCATTGCATAAGGCTACCTTTCTGCCTTCCGAGACTAAGCACTGTCTCCATCCTGCATTTTCTTGCATTGCATAAGGCTACCTTTCTGCCTTCCGAGACTAAGCACTGTCTCCATCCTGCATGGCTGAAATATCGCCAACTTCATTTAAATCTCTATATCGGCTGAAAGATCGCCATTTATATTTAAATCTTTACGTCGGCTCGAAGATCGCCAGTTTATTTAAATCATGCATGGCTGAAATATCGCCAACATCATTTAAATCTCTATATCGGCTGAAAGATCGCCATTTATATTTAAATCTTTACGTCGGCTGAAAGATTGCCAGTTTTATTTAAATCCTGCAAGGCTGATATATCGCCAACTTCATTTAAATCTCTGTATAGGCTGAAAGATCGATATTTATATTTAAATCTTTGCCGGCTGAAATATCGCCAACTTTATTTAATCCTGCATGGCTGAAATATCGCCAACTTTATTTAAATCCCTATGTAGGCTGAAAGATCGCCATTTATATTTATGCTCTACATCGGCTGAAATATCGCCAAATCTTGCATTTCATGGGTTGAAATACCGCCAAACCGTCCAAGGGTGTCATTGTTCAGAGGCACCATTTTCATAGCCCGAGAACGCCATGCCATGGCCCGAGGATCGTGCTTTATATTATGCACATCATTATTCAAAGGCATCATGGTTCGGAGGCACCATCATCATAGCCTTAGAACATCATTTCATAGCCTGCGAATCCTTTATTATGCGCTTCACGTCCCAGGACGTCATGGTCTGAGGACGTCATCCTAACCGTCCAAAGACAGCATTCATGGTCCAACGGGAACTTGCATCACGTTTAAATTCTGCACGATATGCTTGTATTACTCAATTGCAGGTACATCAGCTGGCAACGGCCATTACAGCAGGAGCGATCTCGCTCCGGTTCTCGCAACCCATCAGTCCCTGACCGCCCTTCCTAACTTAAATATTGTGTCTGTCTCTTCAAAAACCTCCATCGGCATACTCCGTCGATGTACCCCAAACTACATATGACCTGATTCCTGTAAAACCAGGGATATGTAGGCAGCTCAGAAACCAGAGCTCGGTAAAAAACCTTTGCAAGTCGTCTCTCTCGGTCAAAATTGGTCATCATATCTTTACCCGACAACTCTTTCATCCTTCCCGGGTAAAGAGGGACAGCTATTGATACCTAATTTTTCCCTATGTATTTTATATAATCAAGATGTTCTCAAAATAGTATGTACATGCATATATAAGCATGCCCAAGAGTTTTGGTATCTTTCCCTTATTTTAAAGGTTTTTAAAATCAATTTGTTGTCTATTTTAATAGTACAAAACTCAATAATTATTTCCGAACTATCATTTTTTTGATGAATAATTTATTTTTATTTCATAATTACACCAAGATGTAATTAATGTGATTTTTTGCACATTTTTATAAAATTTATTTGGTATTTTAAAGGCTAAATTGCTATAACTACAATTATAGCCTATTTTTCGATTAACAGTATTTTGCAATTACAAAATTGCTCCCAGTACTTTTAGTTAATATTTATATGATTATTAATCAATTTAGTGCTTTTAACTGGTTTTGGAAATTATTTTAACTATTTTTAAAATAAGAGGGGAAGAAATGGCTGTTTAACATTTAGCCTCGTCCATTTCAATTATAGCCCCTTTGCAATTTCAATTTTAACCATAATTGAGCTCGATCGCTACCAACCCAAATTTTAAACCGACCCAATCCATAAACCGGATCCCCCCTTTTTAATCTCAGCCGTTGATCTAGAAGATCAACGGCTCAGATTGATTATTTCCTTTTTAATTCACAGACGACCCCTAACCCTAATTCATTTTCCTCCTTCAGCCGCCCTTGAACTCCCAAATTCTCTCAAGGCTCCCCGGAACCCTAGCCTCCCCTACCTTGTTCCACCATGTTTTCACCGGCGTCCATGGCTTCTCAGGCCATGGACAGCCTATACCCACCTCCTATGGCTCCTGCATGCCTGTTGTTCAAAGGATCGAGGCCAGACCTCGAGGGTCTTCACCCAGACCTTCACTGATTCGAAGATTCCGGCCATCTCTGGCCTTGCTCCGGTGGCTCTTAGTCTTTTGAGCCTGTTTATGACATTATCCGACTTAGATCGGGTATTTTCGAAGCCTTTCTCATCTCTAGGGTTCATCTGGAACCCTAAATATCGAGGTTCTCTCCGATTATTTTAGATCTGTTACATGTTTGCACTGTTGCTTAAGTTTCTTAAACCTTTTTTTTTCGATTTTCTTTCAAAAAGCACTTCTTTTCGATTAGGGTTTCTGGAAAGTCCTTAAAATGTTTCTGACTCTTCTTCTTCTCTTTTCTTGGTGTGAATCGATCCCTGCTATGTTCTTACTGGCTCTTTTCTGACTCACATGCCTTTCGTGTGTTCTTATATTTGCCTTATTATGAAATTTATTTTATTATGCTCCGTTCTATCTCATACTGGTTTTTCACCATGCTCTCTCATGTCTATCTTATGTGTTCCTCTACTGTATTTTCCTGCTGAGTTTTGATCCTTTGTTTGCCTTTACCGGACTTTGCCTGGATTCTTTCTAGATGTGTTTCATCGACTGTTTCTTTAAGTTTACACTACCTGAACTCATTTAATTTTCAAGCTTTCTTGAAACTTGTTTCCTATACTGGTTCCTATGTTCTACTTGCTATTGTGCTCGTATGCTTCCCATGAGACTCTGAAAACGTCTCTGAGCTCATCTCGATAGTTTGCCTCTTCATCTCTGTATCAAATTCGAGTTTAAAAACCCTAGGATTTGGGGGTTTTCTTTGGCTAAATTTGGTTCTATGTTTGGACAAGGGTTCTACTTTGAAACCTTGAACTCTCAGACTCACTTCGAGTTTATGAATTGAATTTGAACCTTTTTCTGCGTTTGTGATTTTGAAACCCTCTTGCTTGACATGTCTATGTTTTTTATACGAGAGCTTCACTTTCAAAGGTCTTGCCAACTGTTAATTGATTCTGATGTTGCTTATTTGATTGTTACTGATTTTTCCCTAACTTAAAACTTTCCTTTTACATCTTTTCTGACTCGAGCAAGGCTTTTAATGGGATTCTTTACTGGTTATTTTGCTGGTTCCCTTTCCTTGTTTTACAAATCAAGTACCACCATGTATTTACCCTTATTTGTCTACCTTGCACGAGGTATTTACTTGATTTCCTTCCTTTAATAACTTCTGCCCATTACCGTTTGAATTTGGACTCCTTAATTAAAGGAAGTCTATAGGCTGATTGATTTTAATTAGTACATAGTTCCTTAATTATTACTAAACTATGATTCTTGCCTTATTTGCTACACCTGTTTGCAATTATAAATACCCTGCTCTTTCATTAACACACACACGATTTTAATCATCACAACTCTCTTCTAAAACTTACACTATTGCTTCTTGATTGCAATTTGACTTCCCTAAATCTACTGTTTCTTCCTACTTGCTCTTCTGAACTGGTATGTCCTACTTTGGATTCAAGCATCAAAATCCAATGTGTTTACTTACAAGCTTTTATGCCCACGCCTAATTTACTGCTTTATAGAGTTTAATTTTAAAATGATTACTTATGTTTGGCTATCTGTAATTGCAATGAATCCCTATCCCTATTCCCCTTAATGTGCTTGGAAGGTAGTTTAAGACATGGCAATATACAAAGTTGTTGTCATGGATTAAGACTGGGTCCTTTGGATCCCAGCCTCTTTCAATCTCCCATACCCCCATTCCCTTATGTGTATAGAGTTAAGGTATAGCCTGGCAACCTCTAAATTGATGTCCATGGCTGAACCTGACCATCAAAGGGTCCTAACTCTCTAATTTTTAAGCTGACAACCTGGTCAGGGGTGTGCCAGCAGCCCAGGTGCTAGGCATGACCACTGGCCTGCCCTGGCTCCCCCCTAATTCCTTTTCATTGCACTTACACTTACTCCTAAGCCCTTAGGTCCTGACCCCCCTCTTGTGAGCATTGCCTTGGGACCTTGAGTTCCCTTTGATCTTGGACACTTGAGGGCTGGCCCTTCCACACTGCACTATAATCTGTTCTGCAATAATATTAGAGGTGTAAGCACTGCTTGGAACTCTTGAAGTTCCTTGGAACTTTGACACATCCCAAATAAGAAAAAGGCTTTGAAAAATCCGATCCTGGAAGTTGGTTTATCTCATATTATTAGACTTTGAGTCTGGATTAGGCTGATTGGATGTAGATGTAATCACTGATGTATTTTCATTTATTCTTTTGATTCACTTGGTCTGTCATAAGCTTTGTAATGAACCTTGTAATAACTACTGGGTATAGTGAAAAGGGATGGGATAGAATGCATGCCAAAGGGGTAGATACCATGCCTATAGGGTGTATATTTTCTCAATTATGCATTTTTCACGTAGATACCATGCCTATAGGGTGTATATTTTCTCAATTCTGCATTTTCACGTAGATACCATGCCTATAGGGTGTATACCTTCTCAATTCTGCATTTTCACATAGAAAACATATCTATAGGATTAATACTTTAAAAATGCTGCATTCTTCACATAGATACCTTGCTCATAGGTTTTCTGCACTTCGCAATATATACCATGTCAATAAATCACTGCTAAAATTCTGCACATCACGTAGATAATATGCCTATAGGATTTTTCCTGTATTTTTGCACGTGCATCTATCATTAGGCAATTCCACTTATAGGGCCTAAAATAAACCAATAATATCAATGACCTGCTTAGAAGATCTCTGCATAACAAGATTCGTAACACCTAGAAAGCATGCCTATAGGAGTAATCGATTAAAATCTGAAATTGCCCACTCATCTTTAAAATCATTATTAATTCGTTTAAAGTGCTCGTAGAACTTACGATACTGTAACTTAAATATTTTTTTTGCAATTGGTTCGTTCTTCCCCCCGTCTTTGAACTAATAGATATCATGCATATAGACCCTATTTAACGCAGATAGATAGTTAGATAATTAATCAATCGTCAGTTTTTCTGCAACTACATCTAAGCAGGACTAATTCGGACTCCCTATCTGGAAAATATGTGGTAGATCAATTCTTCCTACTCTAATTTTAATCAAGGACCTAAACAGGATGTGTAAGACGTGCTAAACAATTCGTTTTCTCTAAATTAGGAGGCCTACTTGAGCCTTTAATTACTTTATCTCCCCTATTAAGTGTATTATGTGTTTTTTGATTGTCGCCTTAGAATTTTATCCTTTTAAACCTCTGAAAAGCCAAAGCTTCCTCCCTTTAGGATTAGTAGTCCTAAAAGCCTCCAGGACTGATAGGTGGGACGGGTAATAGCACGCTGTAGGTAGCGATACCATTCCGCGATTAATACCTTAACGGGGTGGGAAGGGTAGACATGGAGATGCTAATCACACGATAACACTATGCGTACGATTGGTTACCGGGGTTGTGTGGATGATCCATGTGATTTATAAACCTAGGACCCCTTTCCTTATGTTACTTTGTTTAGTATCAATAAATTCTGTCTTTTCAATTACCCAAAACTCCCCTTTAATTTTTTCACTGCATTATTCCTTTTCCTTATAACTTTTTCTTTTTTATTTATTCAATGTCTTGACTAAAATTCTTGCACTTAGACTTTCCCTCAAACAAATTATAGATTCCAACATGCTTGTTTGCAACCCTTATGTGTAAATTTATTTGTATAATTGTTTACATTAAAGTCACAACATAGCATGGCCGGGAACCATACAAGTGGATCTTGAGGGGTGCCTAACACCTTCCCCTCGAGATAATTTCTAGCCCTTACCCGAACTCTGGTTTTCAAATTCAAAACCCTTAGTGTCCTAATTAACTTAATCATTAGGTGGCGATTCTTCAATTCCAAAAACTCAATTCCCAAACGGGTATAGAGTTTTCTTCCCAAATATCGTAAACCCGATTTTGCTTAAGAAAAAGGAGGCGTCGACATGTAGCTCCAGCATTTTTTAGCCCGAAGAGCACTACGTTGTAACAACAAGTTCCAAATTTAGTAATAAACGAAGTCTTTTCCTGGTCCTCAGGGTTCATTTGAATTTGATTGTACCCGAAGTAGGCGTCGAGAAAATTTAGGATCTCATGGACGGCCGTAGCGTCGATCATACGATCGATGTTGGGCAGTGGGAAAGAATCTTTTGGGGTATTTTGCCTCCGGAATAGACCCTGTTTTAAGAAGTTTGGTTACCTTGTCCTTTATGAACGCATGTTTCACCTCGAACCGGGTCCTCCTTTTTTGCTTCACCGGTTTGAAACTGGGGTCGATGCTTAGCCGATGCGTGGTTATTTCCGGTGGAATCCCTATCATATCTAAATGGGACAAAGCAAAGCAGTCCATATTATCACTAAGAAATTGAATGAGTTTTCACATGAGTTCGGGGGTTAATCCTGTTCCCAGGTATACCTTTCTCTCGAGCATGTATTCGATCAGTATGACCTGCTCCAGCTCCTCGACAGTCGACTTGGTTGCATCGGACTCTTCGGGACGACGAAGGTTCCAGGAGTAAGGAAGTCCTCTTCTTCGTTTTCTATTACCAGTTGCTCCTATTCTGTCGAGGCTGGGAGCGGTGATTGCTAGTTAACCACCTGCTTATCTTTGGTGTTTGATTTCTCTGAGGTCGAAGGCTCTAGTATCGGCACCACTTCCTCGACAGCGAACATCTCCTTCGCAGCATGTTGTTCTGTGTAGACTGTTTTCACTCATTCCTCTGTTGGGAACTTCATCATCTAGTAAAGAGTTGAAGGCACTACCCTCATGTTGTGTATCCATGGTCTCCCGATGAGTGCATTATACCTCATGTCGCCTTCGATGACATGGAATTTAGTATCTTGTATGGTCCCGGCTACGTTTACTAGCAGGATAATCTCACCCTTTGTTGTTTCGCTTGCCATGTTGAAGCTATTTAGGAACCGGGATGCAGTTACAATCTGATCTTGCAGGGCAAGCTGTTCTATGACCCTCGATCTGATTATATTTGCTGAGCTACCTGGATCCACAAAAACACGTTTAAATTTAATTTTATTTAAAAGCATAGAAATTACCCCAGGGCGTCGTTGTGTGGCTGAGATATGCCCTCTGCTTCCTCGTCCTAGAGTGATAAGGCGTCCACGGGCATATAGCTCCGAGTCCGTTTTTCTCTTATGATCGACACCTTGGTGCATTTGAACACAGGTCCTTGTGGGGCATCGACACCGCCAACGATCATGTGGATTACATGTTGTGGTTCTTCTTGTTCATTTTTCCTTGCATCTCTTTCCCTAAAGTGATTCTTAGCTCGATCACTTAGAAATTCTCGAAGGTGACCCTCGTTGAACAACCGAGCTACCTTCTCTCTTAGCTGCCTGCAATCTTTGGTTTTATGACCATGTCCGCCATGATACTTGCACATCAAGTTTGGGTTCCTTTGAGAAGGATCAGTTTGTATGGGCCTGGCCACCTGGTGTCTTTGCTTCTTCCAATAGCTAACACAATCCCCGATGCATCTACACTGAAGTTGTACTCCGACAATCGAGGTGCATCTATGGTGTCAATATGCTTATCGAACCCGCTCTTACTCATGAGCCCTCGAGAACTTTGACCTCGATCGTTTCTCCGATCATTTCTGGGGGTGTTTCGACCCGAGCCATTGTTTGTTCGATTCTTCGATCGACGTACGACTGAACCATTCCTTGTTCGATCTTGATTCCCTGTCCGTATCCCTCGGGGGTTTGGCTGTGAATCTGTTAGGATGAACTGAACCCGAGGGGACTCCCAACTTGTCGTCCTTGACCCTAATTTTTCATTGATAATGGTTGTACACATCTGACCACGTCACAGCTAGATACTCGATTAGATTCTGCTTTAACTGTCGAGACATAATCGAGCTCCTTTCATTCAAACCCTGCATAAAAGCTTGTACTGCCCAATCATCCAAGATCGGTGGTAACTCCATTCGTTCCATCTGGAACCTGGACACGAACTCCCTCAATATCTCGTCGTTCCTTTGTTTTATCTTGAAGACGTCTGATTTTCTCATGGCCACCTTTATGGCACCAGCGTGTATTTTTATGAAGGCGTCAGAATCAATAGAGTTAGGAGGTAAGTTGTGATACCAAATTATAGCTCATTTCGACAATGTTTCTCCAAATGTTTTCAACAAGACTGATTTGATGCTCATCGTTATTCAAGTCATTTCCTTTGATCCCGCAAGTGTATGAAGTAATATGCTCGTTAGGGTTGGTTTTCCCATTATATTTGGGTATATCGGGCATGCGAAACTTTTTGGGAAAAGGCATTGGAGCCGCGCTCTGAGGGAATGGTTTTTGTATGAACTTTTTGGCATCTAATCCTTTCAAGACTGGAGGTGCACCCCGGTATTTGGTCAACACGAGAGTTATAAGTTTCCACCTTTTAGTAATTGTCTTGAATCTTCTTTTCTCCGGACTTGATCCTCTTGGTGAGCTCTTCAAGCATCCTCATAATGGTGGGTTCAGTCCCCGAGTTATTTCCGTTTGACCTCTCCAGCGCTGGTTCAGCACGTCGAGTGTTTTCATGTCCAGCTACTCTAGGAAACTTATTTTGACTTTAAGTTGAGCAATGGCAATCTGTTGAGCTTGCAGAATCTCGAATATCTCTTGGAGGCTGATTCCCCCATCACCCACTCCTTGTGTTCCTTGGCCACCAAGTCGGGCTTCCCTACGTACACTCTCTTCGGGGTCTGTGCCTAAATCTGCGTTTAGAGCAATATGCAAACTAACATCAACTGGTTCCATATTTGGCACTTCCCCAGGGTTTATTGGCGGTACAGCGACCCCTATATGGTTGTTTTCTCCAAGACCTTTGTTGTCATGAACAGGTGCATTTTGTGAGCTAGACATGTTTCAGCCTGAGAATGAAAAAATTCTTGACAAGAAAAAGTGTAAAAATAACGTGTGTAATGAGAATCAGTAAAGAAATAATCACTATTATCTTTAGCTCCACGGTGGGCGCCAAACTGTTTACCTCGAAAACACGAGTAACAATTAAATTTGATTTGTGGTTTTAAAGATACGTGATTAAATTCAATACCAATTAATATTCAAGAAATATGAAGTAATGAGTAAATCAAACCAAGGTAGCTCATCAGTGGTGACCTCGAGGTGTGTTCAGAACAATAAGAGCAACAAAAAGTAAAGTAAGAGCTGTAGAGCTAAAGAACAATTCTGATGGACAGTAGGCGAAAGTAGAGAGTATATTCTTTTCCAATGATTAGATGATGTTACAAATGATTGGGGTCCCCTTTATATAATAGGGGAACCCTAAATAAGGTACATTTCTATTTACAGTAAGGAATATTATTGGCACATCTGTCTAACCGCCTAGTACGAAATTGTACAATCCTATTCCGGGATTTGCGCCATGATCTTGGGGACGTGACAGGAATCTAGCTCATTCTATTATAAATCCATAACGGTACAATTCTGGGGTAGAGCATACTTAACTTCGGTATTCCTTGCATTTCTGTCTTCGAGCATTGCATTCCGTCCTCGAACTCGAGTCTAGTCTGTCGACCTCGAACTCGAGCTTACTTGAACTCGGACCTAAGGTAATCCCTCGAGCCTGGGAAATCGGTCGTGCCTGATTTCGACCGTATACACTATTCTCAACCGATTTCCCTCACTCCTAAAACTCATAAAACTAACAGTGATTAAAACGAAAATAAAATGAAAAATTGAAGACTTGACTGTAGAATAGACAGATGAAGAAGAAAAAAAAGAAAAGAGAAGTAGAAGAGAGGAGTAAATGAGAGCCATAGTACCTGTGTGATCTTGTGCTTGAGAATTCTGAGTGTGTGCAATTGTGTGGAAAACAGTAGTGTGAGAAAGAAGTGGGAGTTGTGAAGATTTGGGGAAATTAGAATTGTTCCTGACTGAGTAAGGATTTTGTATTTACCCGTTCTACTGCTTCTGCAAAAATTTTGGTGCATATGCGGGAGCGCTTGTGCGGATAGCCAGCTGCTTCTGCGCAAAATGCGCACATGCGCTTCAGATTTCTCTTTTGCGAGGCCTCATCTGCGAGAAAAGTTTTGCATATGCGTTTACACCAGATAACTGGTGCCTAGTTGTTGCAGCCACAATTTTTTTGTGCATTCCAAAACTTTAAACTCCTCAATTCAACTCCAAAAAATCTGAAACTTGACATTAGTCAAAAATAACATTCTAAGCTATTTTAACATCGTGGAACGACGCATTTAACATCGTGGCACGATGCGAATCAACTTTACCACTTTTCTCTCCACTTGGACAATATGAATTGGGCACCTAACTTGGAATCAAGTTTGTGACCACGAGCGGTGGGGAGGTGGTAAGTTGATGATCGAGCCAAACTTCAAGTTCTTCATTTTGCATTTCTTGGCTTTCATGTGAGGAATGTCATTTTGCCTTCTTGTTCCCTCAAATTGTAAGATGTATGGCCTTTGTCTTTCCTCCTCGCAATCCCTCATTGATTCGTGTAGTTCAATTCCCATATCACCACATAATTCCAATGTTGAAAAATGTTTGGAAATGTGACATCAAACCTCCAAATTGCAATCCTTCCCCGATTTTGGCATCCTCTTTTTCCACTAGATTAGAGTCAAATCTCAACCATATTTTCATTTACATTGGTTGACTCTAATTTCATATTTTTCTTGGCATCACTAACACTCATGGAGTTGGTTGGCGGATGTTTGATTCCTCAAAGTAAAGCTCACTTTCTTCCTCGTAGTCGGACTCTTCTTGACTTCCTTCCACACTCTCAAGTTGGTGGGCATAGTGAGCCTCAACCAATATTTTCATTTGATCTTCCAAAGTGGGGATATGTTCATCATTTTGAGTCAAGCCTTGTTTCAAGTCCTCGAGTGCAAAGTTGTGCTTCTCCTCATTTTCAAGAATGGTCTCCTACATGAGCATCATCTTCTCATTTTGAGCCCTTGAGAGTTCTTCTTGGTTTTGATCAAGTGACAAGGAAGGATTTTGGACTTCCACATCTAAGGAAAATTCTTGGCTATCATTAACTTCCCATGCTTTTTGGACCTCTAAAGCTTCAGGCATTTCTCCCATTTGTGAATGCAACCTTTCAAGTGCCAAGTCATTTTGGAGACTATTTTCCAAAAGCTCCTCCAAGGCACTTTGCTCTTTGTGTCCTCCTTCAATTAGGCATTCTAGCATGATCTTAAGCTCTCCATTTTTACCATGCTCAATTTCTTCCACTTCCATATCCCTATAAATTTTATCACAAAAAACGGAATCATCATAGCGGATCTTGGGGAAGGGAAGGACAACCAAGTACAATACTCCCAATGACCATTTTGATGACCACACTTATCACAAATACTCCACTCATGGGTTTGAGATTGTGCACACAATCCAACCCCGGGGGAGTTTAAATAATTTTGCCACGAGTGTGGTCCTCCACAATAAGGACAATGGTCATCAAAGTATGAACAACTACCATCCGACCAATTTTCATTATATGATGCCTTATTTCAAAAATAAGAAAATAAACAAGAAACACACAAGAAAACTAGACCAAGGTAAGAAAAATAGTTACACAAATATTCACGAGTTTGGACCAAAGAACTTACTATTATTTCTGAAACAACCTAAATTACTCCAAATTGTTCCCCGGCAACAGCGCCAATTTTTGATAAGCTAAAATTACACTTTAATTAAATAGTGTAAGGCGGTCGGTGTCAAATATAATAACCCAACAAGGTTGGGGTCGAATCCCATAGTGAATAGGTGTGAAAAGGTTACTTGAGTAATGTGAAACTTGACTTAGGTCGTAATTCTATTCCTTTAGCTTAACAAGAGAATTAATTGTGATTTAATAAGATGACTAATTTTGTTATGAGAATGTGAATAATTTGATTAAGGAAACCAAGGTTGTGTCCCCATCAATGAAATGAAATGCTATCAGTGTTAATATGATATATTTCTAATGGAAGGTCCTTTGATATGCAAATGGTTTCTAAATGATTACCCAATATTTTCCAATAGTTGGGTAGTATTTCCTCTTAATGATTTTCCCAAATATAAAAGAGTCGCAATTTAAGAACAAGCAATTTTTGCCAAGTAGAACCCACTTATTCCTAAGTGATTCTATTAAACAAGATTTAAAGTCTTGAGTTCTTGGTATTCATTTCTACCAAACCTTAACCCACTTTTTCAAGTAAAGAAAGAGTAAGAGGGAGTAAGTTAATGTTTGCAACCACCAATCATAAATGAAGCACAAGAAATGAACAAATATCAACCAATCATTATATATATATATATATATATATATATATATATATTCAATATTAAACACTGATTAACATTACACCCATTTAGGGTTCACAACTTAGTATTTAAAACTAGCTACTCATGCCAAAATACAAGAACAAAGCAACAAATAATGTCATAAAGCTTACAAAAGTGCAAGATTCTCTCTTCACAAGCTTCCAAATTAATGGAGTGTTCAATTCTATCATGGTAGGCCCTTTTTCAGACTTAATGACCCACAAAAACCTAGTTATTCTTTTTATAGTGGACCAAAAGTCGTGGTCAAAATCGGAAAAAATAGCCCATGCAGATGACTTATGTTACCGCATAATGGTCTCTTGGTGTCGCGTATGTGTAGATCAGAAGTTCCAGGAATTCACCGCATATGAATTATGCGGTCCGCATATCTGTTATGCGACCGCATTGTCTCATCGCAGATGTGTTGAGCAGCTTCTTCAATTGAAATTGTGCGGTCATTATGCGGCTCGCGAAAGTGTTATGCAACCACACAATGGACCGCATATTTTTCTCTTCATTTGGCCAGGAACTCTAATTCAGGTTGTGGTAATCATGCGGATTACACATTCCACATTTCACTTATACGGTCGCATCCTTGCAGCATTTCTGTCTTTTTGTGACTTTTGACTTCTTTTCCTTGTTTTTGGGTCCTCAAGTCTCATGCACTACAAAAAACCAAACTTGACATGAATTAACTATAAATGCATTAAGAGACGAGCTAAAATCTAAGTAATTGGTATCAAATGTGCCGAAATTCTGCGACACATCAGTTACGTATTGATACATCATATCATTTTTCGGGGTTAGTTTTCATGACATTGTGAGCCCGTGGGTGAGACCGGAGAGATTGATGAGTGACTGAGGCCAAGAGCCTGATTTCGAGAGACAGTTATGGGATCGGGCTGCACGCAACAAAATGTTTTATTGATTATTGAGTAAGGCCGACGGCCTGATTTATTTATGCCATGATTGACTTGTTATAGCGCTTGGGCTGAAGGAGCCCCTCCAGAGTCTACACACCCCCAGTGAGCGCGGTTGATTATATTTAGGGATGTATCTTCTCTTGGTATGGATATGGAACTTCTCCATGATGCTGGATTGGCCTGTTTCCTCGGTACTGGAGACTGATGGTCAGTGATGTTGTAACGACCCAACAGGTCGTTTTGAGCATTTGCACTTCGCTCGGTTGTTTTTTTTAGGGCATGAGTAGCTCCCTATGATGTACTATGACTTATGTGAATCGTCGGTTTTGGTCTTCAAGTTATTCAAAATCGATTTGGAAGGAATATTCTCAGCTTGAAGCTTTAATTTGAAAGGGTTTGACCAACTTTTGACTTTTTAGGATATGACCTCGAATTGGATTTTCGGTGGTTCTGTTTGCTCCGTTGGGTTATTTTGGACTTAGGAGCGCATCCAGACCATGATTTGGAGGTCTGTAGTGGAATTTAGATTGAAATGGCAAAAATTGGAATTTTTGGATAGTTTGACCGGGAGTGGACTTTTTGATATCGGGGTCGAATTCCAATTCCGGAAGTTGGAGCAGCTCCGTAATGTTAAATGTGACTTGTGTGCAAAATTTGAGGTTGGACGTGATTTGATAGGTTTCGGCACCGGTTATGGAAGTTTGAAGTTTCAAAGTTCAATGATTTCAAATTGAGGTGTGATTCGTCGTTTTGAATTCCGTGTTATGTTATGGGACTTGTTGGTATATTTGGTTGGGGTCCTGAGTGGCTCGAGTGAGTTTCGGACGAGGTTCGGATCATTTTCATTTCATGTTGCATTGCTGAAGGCTGCTGGTTCTGGCGTTTCCGCATCTACGGAAGAATGCAGGCAGATGCGAGTATGCAGATGAGGACAGTTGATCGCAGAAGCAAAGTTTAGGCTGGTGAACTGGAGTCGCAGGTGCGAAGATTCTCCTGCACTTGCGTGGTCACAAAAGTGAGATTTTTGGCGCAGAGGCGGATGTTGCATAGGTGCGCAGAAGCTTGGTATGGATCGTAGAAGCGGGGGCCCAGTTTTCGTGTTTTATCGCAGAAGCGAAGTTTTGGTCACTTCTGCGACACTGCAGATGCGGTTAATTGTCCGCCGAATCGGAAGTGCTGGGCAGAATGATAAATACAAGGGTTCGCGATTTTGGCTTCATCTTGACATTTCCAAGCTCTGATTTAGGCGATTTTTGGAGCAGTTCTCACTTCGATCTTGGTTATATTTCATGAATCTATCTTTGATTTTAGCTTTTGGTTGATGAATTGAAAGAGGAAATTGGGGGTTTTGGCCTAAAGTTTCATAATATGATTTTTTGAGTTTGAACACCGATTTGGAGTCGAATTTGAGTGAAACTAGTATGGTTGGACTCGTAATTGAATGGGTTGTTAGATTTTGTGAGTTTTGTTGAGTTTTGAGGCGTGGGCCCGAGTTTTATTTTCGGCCGAATTTGGGATTTGATGTAGAATTCGATCTTTATCAATTGTAATTGCTTCCTTGGGCATTATCTGATTTATTTGAGTTGCTTTTGGCTAGTTTTGAGCCGTTCGAAGGTCGCTACGCGCGTGATGGCATTCTTGGAGCATCGATTGGCTTGCTCGGTGTCGGAATCGGCTTGTTTGAGATAAGTAACTCTTATAAACTTAGTGCTGACGGTATAAAACCCCGAATTACGTGCTATGTGATTGATGTTGAGGTGACGCACATGCTAGGTGACGGGCGTGTGGGTGTGCACCCTGTGAATTGTGACTCTATTATTTCCAGGGCTCTGAATAGCAGCCCTATTTTGTTGATATCGGTATTTTCACCATGTGATAAAGTAAATGAGTTGTACATCATGCTAGATATCATGTTTAGGCTTTATGTTGATAGTGTTGGGACCCATAGTGGTCGTTTCTTGCTGTCATCTTATTGATTTCATTGATATTTCGTACTGAATCACATTCATGCATTCATATCATATCTCAGTCTCAGTTGTTACGTATTGATACATCATATCATTGTTCTCGGTCAGTTTTCATGACATTGTGAGCCCTTGGGTGAGACTGGAGAGATTGATGAGACTGATTATGAGTGATAATAATGGGATCGGGTTGCCTGCCGCAGCGGTTATATTGATGATTATGATAGCGCTTGGACTGAAGGAGCCCCTTCGGAGTTTGTAACACACCGCCAGTGAGAGCGGATGATATTATTGAGGGATGAATTTCCCAAGACATGGATTTGTCCGATGTATTTGATATCTGGAGATAGATTTCTCCACAGGGTTGGATTGCCCTTTTTCCTCGTACTGGATGACTTCTAGTCAGTATTTTATATGTTCCGTGATGGATTTCCCTAGGCCTTATTGGCCATATACAGTACCGAGTGGTCGAGCATTTATATATTACTAAGGGATGGATTTCCCTGCACATGGATTTGTCCGAACTACTTGATACCTAGAGATGGATTTCTCCATAGGGATGGATTACCCGTTTCCTAGGTACTGGGTGACTTCTAGTTAGGGTTGTATATGTTCCAGGATTGATTTCCTTAGGTCGTATGGGCCATATACAGTACCGAGTGGTTGAGTATGATGAGTGGAGAGTGTGAGTGCATGATTCATCTCTGGGAAACATGGCATTGGCACGCATATGTGGCATACATGCATAGAGACGCATTTCCTCATGCTGTACGGTATCACGTTATTCATGACTCTTTTACACACATTGATATGTGGTTATAGAGAGGTAATTCGCATTTGTTATTTGGAAAGGAAATGAAACATTTTATTTATTGTGGAAAGGATTTTTTAGGAAAGTTTCAATTTTCAAACTATCTCATAATTTTTCAATGATTTCAATAAAGGATTTGGGTTTTCACTGATATTCTTGAAAACCGGAACTATTTTTGGAAATTTGTGAAAAGTCTGAGCTCCTTATCTTTGAGCTATCTCTTTATTTATTTGCTTTAAACTGTTATGAACTGCTATTGGTGTTGAAGCCGACCTATGTTCCAGCTTGTCACTGCTTTCAAACTAAGTTTAAGTTTGTTACTTTTTGAGTACATGAGGTCGGTTGTACTCATACGGCACTTCCTGCACATTGCGTACAGATCCTGGATGTCGATGTTGCTACGTTCGATGGTTGCTGGATTTGAAGATGTGTCGGCGTTCCTGCTGTAGCTGCCTCTTGTTCATGTTGCGTTAGATCCATAGAACTCTGTTTATGTACTTTTCAAACAGATGTTGTATTTCCTCCATACCAGCTTTGTAAATTCTATTCTTAGAAGCTCGTGATTTGTACTAACAGTCCTTGGAAAATGTATTCTGTTGTTTAATTATTTTATTTAGCTAAATGGAAATGGATAATTGTTAATTGGCTTAACTAGCGGATTGGGTTAGGTGCCATCACGACTGGGGGATTTTGGGTCATGACATATTGGTATCAGAGCTCTAGGTTCATAGGTTTTCAGGTTATTCAGAATCGATTTGGAAGGAATATTCTCAGCTTGAAGCTTTAATTTGAAAAGGTTTAACCAAGTTTTGACTTTTTAGGATATGACCTCAAATTGGATTTCCGATGGTTTCATTAGCTCCGTTGGGTGATTTTGGACTTAGGAGCGCGTCCGGATCGTGATTTGGAGGTCCGTAGTTGAATTTAGCTTGAAATGGCAAAAATTGGAATTTTTGGATAGTTTGACCGGGAGTGGACTTTTTGACCGGGGTTGGAGCAGGTTCGTAATGTCAAATGTGACTTGTGTGCAAAATTTGAGGTTAATCGGACATGATTTGATTGGTTTCGGCACCGGTTATGGAAGTTTGAAGTATCAAAATTCAATGATTTCGAATTGAGATGTGATTCGTCGATTCAATGTTGTTATGTGTGATTTGAGGCCTCAAGTAGGTCCGTATTATGTTATGGGACTTGTTGGTATATTTGGTCAGGATCCCGAGTGGCTCGAGTGAGTCTCGGACGAGTTCGGATCATTTTCATTCATGTTGCATTGCTGAAAGGCTGCTGGTTCTGGTGTTTCCGCATCAGTGGAAGAATGCACGTAGATGCGAGTCCGCAGATATGGACAGTTGATCAAAGAAGCGAAGTTTGGGCTGGTGAACTGGAGTCGCAGGTGCGAAGATTCTCCCGCACCTGCGTGGTCGCAAAAGCGAGATTTTTGGCGCAGAGGCGGATGTTGCATAGGTGCGATGGCTGTCGCGCCCCCTTTTTTTCCTCATCGCGGAGAAAGTATGGGTTTCAACATTCATTGGGAATCGACTCGTTTCCGTTTGGGAATTGGGTATTTGAAGAGTCGCCACCTAACGGATTATGGTGCGTTAGGGCACCTAGAGCGGTTTACTCATGTAACTAGTTTGCATCACCAGAGATTAGGGTAAGGGCTCGAAATAACCTTGAGGGAAAGGTATTAGGCACCCCTCGCGGTCCACGACGGTGGGTCCCGGCCGAGCTTAAACTATATGAATTAGTCTTTTAGCAAGTAAGCAATTGCAACAAATATTCACAAATAAAAGCATGTTTTTACATTCTAAACACGGGTGTGATTCAAGTAATGGGAGCAAGTGAGAGGTTTGAAAAACTTGCACATATGTAAAGAAAAGTAAATTCATTTAAACAACGGGAGTTGGGAAAGAGGGGTCCTAGGTTGGTTAGCCTACAGGATCATACCCACACAATGCCCGGTAATCACTCCTCGATGAGGGGCTACACGTGACATTAGCGCGTAGTCATTTACTACCCAATTCCCTCCCCTTGGTCATAGCCTAAATCGTTCTAGCAACCTTGAAAGATATCCTATGCGTGCACTACCCGTCCCTTCCTTGTGGCCCTGGAGGTATTTAGGACCTCTAATTTAGGTAGTTCTAGACCATCCAAAGGTACTTAAAGGAGAAAAATCTAGGTGTCAACCAAAAACTATTAGGACTGCATTAAAGAGGGAACAATTAAAGGCTAACATTTTACCTCCACAAACAGAACAAGTGCACATCTCAAAGAACAGTTTTCGGATATTTAAGAGGAACTCTAGAACAGCACATCTAGGTGAGTAGAAAATATACAGTATGGAGTTAAGACCAAAGTGTCAAAGACCTATTCAGTTTGCCTACTGATTTTAGACATGTTGAATATGAGCAATCACAAATGACAAGGCCTAGTTTTTCAATTGCAGAATTTTAGTCGCCCTACGGGCTTGCCTAGGTGTATAATAGTGATGTCCTATGAGCATGGTATCTAATCGTTGATCAGGAATGCGGTAAAATAGTAAATAATTTTAAACGGGCAATTTGGATCCTATAGGCATGATTTCTATTAAAGCTGATTTTAAATCCTATAGGCATGATTTCTAAGGAGGTGCAATTTGAATACATGCTGTAATGGGAACTGAACCTCAGTTACTTTACACCCTATTGGCATGATATCTAAGTGAACATCGCAGCAAATTCACAGGCATGTTATTAGGATGCAGGATTGATTTTTAAATCCTATTGGCATGATGTCTAAGTGAACAAACATTGTAAACATTGTAACAACTTATAGGCATGATATATAGACAACATATTGTAACGTCCTATAGGCATGGTTTCTAAGAATGTAAGCATTCTTTTAAAATCTTATAGGCAGGATATCTACCCATTCCCCAACAAAATATGTATAATAATCCCTCCTAGTTTACTAATTACACCAATATCTATTTACAAAGATTATTACAGACCAAGAATTGAATAAATTACATAAATACAAATATACATTAATCTATAGGGAGCCTGAAATAGGTCCAAAGTAGTTTCCAAGCCTTCAGTAGTCTCAAGTGCCCAAAGTTCCATAGCCCAATTCACGTCTAGGTGCGTCAGAGTTCCCTAAAGACCTCAAGGATCCCTTGCAGTGCTCACACCCAGACCTTTCTCAAATAAGAATTGATTTATGTACAGTGTGGAAGTGCCAGCCCTGATATGCCAGAGTTCAGAGAGATCTCAAGGGTCTCAAAGTAGTACACATACCAGAGGGGCAGGACTTAATGAACTAAGAGTAAGTGAGAGTACATAATGACTTGAAAGAGTTTGGTAAACAGTAGCAAAGGGGCCTTAGGAGGGAAAGATTTTCTGAAATCAGTACTAGTTAGGGTGGAAAATAGTTTGAGGAAACATGAAGAACATTTTTGAGGTCAGAGAGCAAGTCACAGAACACACAGTTTCAGAAACATTTTGGGCAAGCAGACTCTTCATAGAGGGAGAGAGGGATTGGGGGACACATAGAATACAGCCTAGTGCATAAGCAAACAGATATACAAATGAGGTTGAGGAATTGACAAGTTAGTTACAAAGATTACAATAAAGTGTTGATAACACATAAATCTTAGGCACACAATCAGAATACTTGGTAGGGCTAGATACCTTAACAGGATCTCGTTAGTCAAACTAGAATAGGTAAGACATGAACGAACAAACTAGGCTAGCACTTCATGAAGCATTCAAAGTTCAGAAATACTAACCACATATAGAGCAACCAGGATGTAGACATGCTAGGTGAGACAGTAAGCAAACAATGTAGCTTGGACATACTAGTGAACAAATAGGATTCATGCAATTATCTAAAGTAGGATTGGGCATGCTAAACAGTATACTAGTTATAGCTTTTAACAAAACAAACTTAAACACGTTGAGTGATATAGTAATTAGGCAGTGTAATCTAAGCATGTTGGTTACACATTGAGCATATGACAGTAGAATAGCAAATAGAACTGGAAATCACAACTAATGAACTGCAGCAACAAAGAAACACATAGTTTTGAAATGTGAATGGAATCAGGACATACCAGTCAAGGAGAGAATACAGAGTATAGAGCAGAGATGGTGCAAATATCCAGCCTTGGCTTACAGCCAGCTGGATTAGTGAGAATTGCAAGTAATAGAAGAGAATAGAGAGCTTTGTGAGTGTGGAGGAACTAGTGTTCGTGTTTAAGAAGTGAAAAATAAGAGAGTTTATATAGTAGCTCGGGAGTAGAGTAAATAAGGTAAAAGAATCAACTTCAGTCAATCAAAGAAGTCACAGAATTCAATCACATAAGGGTTCAAAATAAACCTCCCTTAATTGAAGGCAATCAGCTAAACGATAATAATAAGGAGCCTAATTAAGGAAAGAAGTTCAAATCAAACCAAATAAAGGAGTTCAGAATAAAATAATCAGGGGTCTAATTAAGGGAAGAATCATGTAAAGGAATCAGTAAGTATACAGGTAATCAAGTGAGGCGAGAATGACTAATTAAGGCCGTAAACAGGGAATCAGGCAAGACTTAGGCATACAAATCTCTAACAGAGCAAATCAATCAGCCAAATTTCAAAGTAACAATGATTTCTGGAAAGAATATACCAACTCCCAAAAATAGAAAATAAACTAAGTAAATACTTCACAAAAAATATAGAAATTATCCGGAAAGCAAGATTCGAACCCTAATAGGGCTCAATTAGGGTAAAAATTATAGAATACTGGATTTGACAAAGGAAAATCGTGTATGTCAAAAATACAGGATGAGTTAATGCGATTGGTAACGCTGAAAGACTCAAAATCGAAGCAAAGACTGGAAAAAATCAGCATATAGAATCAAGTAGGGTTTGAACGCTCATGCAAAAATCTATCGAGGTGCTGAAGAAACATCTTATTAAACATTAATAACTTAGAAGAATCTTTGAAAAACAGTTCGGGAAAAACCCTAGTTTAAGAAGAATGATTAAAAAGCGAGATAATTAATTAAAGTAAAGGGGTTTTTGGAGGAAAACACTTGATAATACCCAAATCATCTCATATCTATGAAGATCTGAGAAGAGTTGACAATAGTGAACTAGGGTTTTCAGAAAAGAAAATAGCAGAGATGAGAGGATAGGTCGAAAACTCATAGATTCGTAACAAAATAACAAGAAGTTCCCACTCACAGTCGAACCATGGCCTGAGACAGGCTAACGAGCAAAGTTTCAAACCAGAACCAACTAGGTTCTTCGAGATCTTCTCAAGGATCCAGAAAATCAAGGAGCCATGGCGTGTACGAAGGCCACAGACTGGACGGGGAAGCCATGGAAGCTTCATAAGAGAAGAATTTACGTTTGGTCGGCATGTTAGAACTAGGGTTAGTCGCGAGAGTGTTTTGAGAGGTCTAGTTTAATTATGGAAGGGGGAATCTGGACCGTTGATCAAATAGATCAACGGCAGGATTTGGCAAGAAGTGGGTGGTCGGTGAGTGCTAGGTTTGGGCTATGTAGTTTTAGGCCGATTGGATAGGGCGGGGGGGGGGGGTTAAAATTGGGCTAATTTAATAGTCTAGGTCCAAAATAAAGGAGGGCTATTTGATAAATTACCTTTTTAATTGATAAAACAAATTTTAAAAAAAATTAATGGGCTGTAAAATGATTTTCATTCCTGGAAATACTTAAAATAATTATTTAATATGATTTTCGATGCCTGGAAATTTTAAAATAATTATTTAAATATATTAAAAATGTAAAAGGCTATTTTCTGTAAAATAACGTAATAACGCATGTATAGGCTATAATTGCAAAGTAATTGCAATTGCATCCTAAAATTACAAATGTGGGCTATGTGTGAAATAATTTGAAACTTAGTAAAAATGCAAAGTGATGAAATTAAGCCATAAAAACTATTAATAAATTATTTTGTGATGCAATCAGTGATTATTTTATAAAACAAATGCTGGGATAAACTAATTAAAATGTTTTAAAAATGCAGAAATTGTATAAAAAAATATATGGTTGATGCCAAGCATAGTTTTGAAAAATATTATGGGAAAATTGGGTATCAACAGCTGCCCCTCTTTACCCGGAAGGATGAAAGAGTTTTCGGATAAAGACCATGATGGCCAATTTTGACCGGATGGGATGTTTGAAATAAGGCCGGACTCCGGTCTTTGAGCTGCCTACATATCTTTGGTTTTACAGGAATCAGGCCACGTGTGCGTTTGGATTCAATGGCGGAAATATACCGATGAAGTCATTACAAGAGCGGACACGAGATTTTGGACCGGATGCAAGAGTGATTATGGTGAATGAGTCCAGGTTTGAGATGGCTGAATGAACTGGATTCCAGATTGCTCCTGCCTAGTGATAGCAGTTGCTTACTGGTCACTGCAGATGAAAGACGCTACAAACATGTTTATTTGCGCAAAATATTTAAAACATGATGCAGATTCCCTTTGGACATGAAAGTTGTCTTCGACGGTTAAGGATGACGTCCTCAGACCATGATGTCCTGGCCGTGAATTGTTTAGTGCGGGATTCGGTAGGACATGAAATAATGTTTCCCGGGCCATGAAAATGGTGCCTACGAACCATGACACCTTCATTGAATAAATATGAATTTGAGAGATCCTCAGGCCATAAGCATGGTGTCCTTCGGCTATGAGGTATGATGCCTTTAGACTATGACGCCTTTGGACAGATTCAGGCTATTTACAGCCCATGAGATGCAATAATAAGCGTACCAAGACAAGGCTTAGTCTTGTGAAAATGAAGGGAGAGCTTAACCTATCAAAAAACAATAGATATACAGAATAGATCGGTATTTATGCAGAGGGCACAATGTTTAGTCCCCATTGCCAACGTGGGAGGCAAGGATTAGCCTTATGCAGAGATACTGGATGCATGGATTATGCTCATGCAGACGTGGAGGCAAGGATTAGCCCATGCAGACGTGGAGGCAAGCATTTAGCCTCATGCGATATGGAGGCAAGGATTAGCTTCATTGGCAGTATGAGCAGGTACTCGCGCATAGGGTAACGGACTAAAGCAGATTAGCCTCTGTGCAATCTATTAGAGGCAGGGATTAGCCTCATACGAGACGTGACGGCAAGGATTAGCCTTATGCAAATAGGGAGGACAAGTATTTGCCTGCAAGCGATTTATGGAGGAAGGGATTAGCCTCATGGAAGATAGGTGATTGATACCCAATTTTTTTCTGTATATTTTTAATATGCAAAATACTTTAAAAATAGCATATTTACGCATATATAAGCATGTCCAAATGTTTTATTATTTTTCCTGAATTTTTAAAGATTTTTAAACCAATTTATTCCCCTATTTTTATTCATAAAAAACCCCAATAATAATTCCCAAAATTATCATTTTGGTGATTCATTTATTGGATTCTCATATTTATACTAAAATATAGCTAATATATTTTTCACATTTTTTACGAATTTATTTTGGTATTTTTAAAAGCTAAATTGCATATAATTGCAATATTAGGCCTTTTTAAGATTTAATTGCGTTTATATTTATAAAATTAACTCCAGTATTTTTCAATAATTAATTATATGTCATAAATCATTTTAGTACCTTTTAATTTAGTTCTAGAAATCAATTTACTATTTTTTAATTTTAAATAGGGGAAAATTGGCTATTTAAATACTAGGCCCATTTATTTCAATTGTAGCCTTAAATCAACCCCCATTTGAGCCCAATTTAAATATCAATTATCCAGCCCAATTCCTAAAATTACCCGACCCACGATCCTTTAAAATAACCCACCCGGTCCCCCTTTTAATCCCAGTTGTTGATCTAACAGATCAACGGCTCACACTCTTCCTTTCCTTTTTAATTTCACAATACCCCCCAAACCCTACTCATTTATCACCGGTAGCCGCCCCTGGATTCCTCCTCTCCCAAATTCTCTCTCAGAAACCCTGGCCGACTCCCTCCACTTCCACCCTACAACCACCGGAATCCATGGCTTCCAAGTCCATGGAAGTCCTATACCGGCCTCCTATAACTCCTACACGCTTGGTTACTGAAGTTTCAAGGCCAGACCATGAAGAAGCTTGGCCCAGACCTTGTTTGATTCGAGTTCTATGACCATCTCCGGCCTTGCTCCGGCCATCCTTGGTCATTCGAGCCTGATTTCGACTTCTCCGACATAGATGAGTGACTTTTCAAAGCCTTTATCACTACTAGGGTTCTTTTTGAAACCCTAAGCCTTCGAGGTTTCTCTGATTCCTTTAGATCCATTGTGTATCTGTGCATTCCCTAAGCTTTTAAACGATTTTCCTGACTTTTCTTTCAAAAAATTACTTTCAAAACCATTTCTTTTCCGATCTAGGATTTTTTGAAAATATGTGAATGTTCTCTGACTTTCCTTTTCCTTTTGTGTGTATTTTCCTTTATTGTGTTCTTGTATTTTCTTCTACTGTGCTCTTGCATTTTTCTTCTACTGTGTTCATGTATACTTCTTCTACTATATTGTGTTCTCATATGCCTTTTTGAATATTTCTTCTACTGTATCTTCCTTGTTCTTAAATTTTTCTTATTAAGGTCCATCTGCTGAGTTTTGTTAAGTGTCTTCTAAAAACGTCTTAGCATGATTCTTCTACTGTTCTTATCAATTTTTCCATTATGTTTCGTATTAGCTTCTTCTACTCTATTTTCTTCGAATCCTTCTACTATGTTCTGTGTGTTACTTGCTATCGTTGTTTTCTTATGAGTTTCTGTTGCTGAAAGAAACATGCAAGAGGTTTCAGTTCTTCTCTGAGACCTCTGAGCCTGTTTCGATCACTTGCCTTCTCATCTTTGTGCTCTATTAATGGTGGAAACCCTAGAATTTGGGAGTTCTCCCAAGTTGTGTTATGTGATTTGTTTGAACTAGGGTTTTATTTCAAAACCCCTAACTCTTTCAGACCAACTTCGAGTCTCGAAACTGAGTTTGGACATCCTTGTTTTCATATGATTCTGACTTTTGCTAAATTCTCCTACACTGGATTTTTCTACTGATTTTTACAACGACACGACGATCTTCTTTCATGCTTAACATGTTCGTATGCTCCTTATAAATAATGAACTTCCTCTAATGTGGCTTTCAAATTTCTGATTAGTTCATACTTCCCTCTGAATATGGTCTGATTGACTTATTTCCATTGTTTGCTGATTTTCTCTGTGACTCGACCTAAGTTAGAACTCTTCGCAGCTTTTGCGACCTGGTTCATTCATGGGTCAGTAATTACAAGATCCCCGATTCTTTGATTTACTGGTTGTCAACTGATTTTCTTACCTTATTTGTACAACCATGTACTTCAAAACCATGTCCTTAAATAACCTTTTATGCATTCGCCCCTAATTGCATGTTGTGCACAAAGTGCTTATTCAAATTCTTTCCTTAAATTGTTTTTACCCATTTGAATTCGAATCCCTTAATTAAGGGAAGTCCTGTGTAATTGATGCTTAATTGATACTCAGTTCCTTAACTATTTTCTTACCTTATTTCTGCCTGGTTTTCAACACTATAAATGCACGACTCTTTCACAAACTCAAACAATTCAGAATCCTTCTGAACTCATACTCACACACAATAATTTTCTCTTCTTGTCTGCACTGTTGCCCGTTCACAAGACCTACTGCTTTTCTTTGTTTGTTTCTCTAAAACTGGTATGTCCGGATTTAATTTTTAGCACTACAACAATGTGTATTTACTGCTTGTGTGTCCATGTTTGCTTGTTATTTCTGTATATCTCAGCACTTAAATTGGCATGCTGATTTCCTTCTGTTTGTTTGTTATGAACCTTCATTCCCCAATTACCCCCTATGTGTTTTGTGTTATGACTTAAGGCATGGCAAAGTAAGTTGGTTGTCCATGAATTAAGTTTGATCCATGGGGGTCTTAACCTCTAAGCAACATGTTCTAACAGGCCTAAGGGTGTGCTAGCATCTCCCATTGCTGGGTATGCCCATCAGCATGCCCTTTTTGCCTCTTGCAACTCCCCCATTCCCCTATACCCTTATGTGTACTGATTTAAGTTGTTTCCCTTTTCCCTTTCCCCTTTCAGAATTCTGCTTCTGCACTTGCACTCTTTCTTAATCCTTAAGTTCTGCCCCGCCCCCCTCTTGTGAGCCTTGTCTTGGGACCTTGAGTTCCCTCTGAACTTGGACACCTGAGGGCTGGCCTTTCCACACTGCACTATATCTTAATCTGGTAATACATTTGTGTAAGCACTACCCGGAGTTCACATAAGACTCTTAGGGAACTTTGGCACACCCCAAATGGGAGAAAGGCTTTGAAACATTGATCTCTTGGAGTTGGTTTACTTCATACATCAGATAGGAAGCCTGAATCAGGCTCTCCTTGGTTGTACCTTTTTTCTGATGAATTTTCTTTACTTCTTTTTCTGGGCTGTAATAACTTCGTAATAAAACTCTCGGGGATGGCAAGTGAAAAAGGGAAGGGTAACCATGTATGCAAAAGGGTAGATATCCTGCCTATAGGAGTTTCTGAATTTCTGCATTCTCATATAGATAATTTGCCTATTGGTTATTTCTGAATTTCTGCACCCTCATAGAGATAACTTGCCTATAGGAGTTTCTTAATTTTTGCACTTTCATATAGATAACATGCCTATAGACATTCCTGAATTCTGCATTTCTCACATAGATACCATGTCTGTAGGAATTCTACATTCTCTCATATAGATACCATGTCCATAATTACCTGGAAATCTGAATTCTGCATATGCATATAGAGAATATGCCTATAGGTCTTTCTGAATCTTGTATATCCATTCTTCATTAGGCAATCATATTTATGGGTCTTAATCAGTCAACTGCAATTAGATATCATGTTCATAGGTTAAATAAAATTCAGCACCTAGGTATCATGCTTATAGGTTTTCTGCATTTTACCATGTCTATAAAAGGGTTTAAAGTCAACAACGCATAGAAAGCATGTCTATAGGAGCTATCAATCAAGTCTGGATCGCCTCACTCGCTGATAAGTCTAAAACCAGTAATAACGATGTGTTGCCAGTTTCAGAACCTATAACCTTTCGCTAAAACTTGTCTTCCTTTAATAATCTGGCAACCTTTGTTATATCAGTATGTATTCAATTTATTTCATTGTTTCTAAAATCAGCAGATATCATGCCCATAAGGTCCCCATCCAACACCTAGGCAAGCCTTAGGGTAAAAATATAAATTGAATCGGTTTTTATTAGCTACAACCAACAGGTAGGCCTGCTTCAGGCTTCTTATCTGAACTATGTAATAAATCAGTCTGCCTCAACCTTTAAGTTTTAATCAGACCCTAAACAGTACGTGCAAGTCATGCTAAAATTATGTGCTTCTCTGTCAAAGGAGGTATATCTGAGCCTTTTACTTGTTATGTGCTTCCCCCCAACTTGCTATACGTGTTTTCGCCTGTCGCCTTAGTATTTTACCTTTTGAAACCACAAATAAGCCAATATCTCCTCCCTTTAGGATTAGTAGTCCCAAGTACCTCCGGGGCTGATAGGATTGGGGCGGGTAATAGCATGCAATAAGTAAACGAGACCATTCCGCGCTTTAATACCTTAACGGGGTGGGAAAGGGTAGATATGGATATGATGACCACGCGATAATATTACGTGTAGCCCCTCACTGAGCAGTGATTACCGGATGTTGTGTGGGGTGATCCATATTATTTGTAAACCTAGGACCCCTTTTCCCTTTGTTTGATTATTTGCTTCTTTTCCAAATTTTTAAATCATTTCTATAAGAAAAATCATTCTCCCTTTTGTTCTTTCTAACTTTGCTTATTTGCAACCATTATGTGAAAATCCCCTCTTACTTGAAGTTTTATTTGCCTATGTGTTATTTGCACTTAAGTCACAACATAGTTTGGCCGGGAACCACACTAGTGGATCCTGAGGGGTGCCTAACACCTTCCCCTTGGGATAATTTCAAGCCCTTACCCAATCTCTGGTTACTTAACTCAAACCCTTCTTAGTGTCCTAATGCACTTAAATCATTAGGTGGCGACTCTTTAATTCAAAACCCAATTCCCAAAAGGGAACGAGTTGTCTTCCCAAATATCATAAATCTGATTTCGCGAGAAAAAGGGGGTGCCACAGCATGGCGACTCTGCTGGGGATTTTATTTTAGGCTTTTACCATTTCAAGATATTATTGTGACTTTACGCTTCATTATATGTCTTTATTTTCTTAATGCCTTCAAGTATTTAATTCCTTCTTCTTCTACAAAACTAATTTGTCTTTTGTGTCTTTCCTTTTTCTTTATCGCTTTCCTTTACTGCCTTCCTTTATTACTATTTTAAATTATTGTAATTATTGCTCTATGAACGTGCAAATACGTGACAACTTGTTTAAATTATTGCAACTGCATGTTTTCAACATCATATTCCACTCGTGCCAAACAAAATACCATAGCAACGCTTATAATGAGTGGTTGCGCTCTTCCGATATTATCACCCCCTAAATCCGGCAAAGGTATATTTGCGATAAAACCAACCAATCAACGGTGTAGTCGACGGTTCAGCGCCTTTCCCTCTTGAGTTGTCCGCTCAAGGGTACCAGTATAATACCCCATAGAAACCTTACTCTATTTAACTTTGCATGCATCATGGTCAAACCTAGCCGAGTCAGTTATGTTGTCCGCATAATGACTCTTTAAGATAGCCTTGTCCAAAGTCCACTGGGTTTCCCTAAAACCCAAACGGACATCATCACGTTTTGTGCATTTATTTGGAGAACTAAATGCTTTTATGCCAATTATTGATATTTAATAGTCGAGTCTGGTGGGGGTAAGGGCCTAACCCTTTTGTCTTGTAGAAACATGAGGCACGAAGTCCCCAGATTCGGCATGGTCACCAACATCCACCCAAATTTGCTAAGCTGGTGGGAGGATCTTCATTCCAGCGATCAAACTCTTGTTCGGAAATACCTAGGAAATCTACCTTCTCTCCTGGAAATCCAACCCAACAACAAAATCATAGAAGCTGCCACTCTATTCTGGGATTGTGATAGGTCTGTGATCCTCTTCGGAGACATTGAGATGACACCCCTGCTCGAGGAAATAGGAGCACTGGCTGGTTACCGTGGGAAACTCCGGGTTTGTTAATGCCGGAAAGCCGCAAGGGTAAAGGTTTTCTCAAAATGATGGGTTTAAAGAAGAATCCTGACTTGACATGCCTGAATCAGTTGTACATTCCCTTTGACTATTTGTACGAAAGGTACGGTCACAACAAATCTTACCGTACCTATCCTGATGAGTTTGCCATTACCTCATTGGGTCATATCCATCGAAGGGTCTTTGTATTTATGTTCTGTTTCCTGGGGATGATTGTGTTTCCAATGAAGAAAGAAAGAATCCACACCCGACTAGCCATGGTCACTAAAACTTTAATGGAAGGAATTGGAGGGCAACCATTCAGCATTGTGCCCATGATCGTCGCAGAAATATACCGGGCCCTAGAGAAATGTCAACGGGGAGCTAGTCACTTCGAGGGTTGCAATTTGCTACTTCAGCTGTGGCTCATGGAGCATCTACAAAAGGGTGAATACCGACAAGATCCAACGCAGGGACTGGGACGATCATATCGCTTTCCATCACCCAAAGCGAATGAATTATATCCCTGATATGTTTGCTCAGCCAGAGGATGCCAAAGGATGGTTCAAGATATTTGATAATCTGACCGAGAAGCAAGTACAATGGATGTTCGAATGGTTTCCAACCGAAGAATTCATCGCCCGATCCCGAGACGCACCTTTTTTGATATTGATCGTTTGAGAGGAACGTACCCTTACGCCCCTCTCCGAGTTATGAGGCAAGCTAGTAGGAAGCAGGTTGTACCCAGGGTCGACAAGATGAGTCATTTTCGGGCTGACTTCCAGGCTGACGATAGTCCTTACAAGTGCCAAGCTCAGCATATGTGGCACTGCAAGATCGTTATGGGAAGAAATACAATCGAACCAGATAGATACCGCGCCGGTTGTACTCCATACTATTCCGGTTGTTTGGAGGACAATCACAATGGTTTGGGTCAACCCGAGTTTGTTCGAGGTCACAGGATCATCGATGAAAAGGCTGAAGCACAGGTCAAGTAAAACCACCTTCGCAAGAGGATTCGGGAATGTGAAAATGAGCACGTTGAAATACAAGAAGCCAACCAAAGGCTGATTGAAGAGTGGAAAGACATGGCTGTCAATGCCAACAAGCGACTGGATACTTGGAGTGGGGTTTAGTTGAGCTGGAAAGGAAATTTCTTAAAAGGATCGAGGATTGCCAGAATGCTGAAGGAAACGAAGGCGGGCACCTGGCCAGAGCCTACCTGTTGCTGGGACTTCGCGAGCTGGTGAAGCTGTTCGATGGAGCCAAAGATGCCGAGTCTGGGGAAGGTCCTTCTGGGACCAAATAGATAGGAGTTTTTCATTTCTGCTTTATAAAATGTAATAAGGTCTACGACCACTAGTGACATTTTTATTTAGTGTCATTTTGGGATTCGTCTACTTTTATCAATAAAATGAGGCATTTAGCATCCTAAGTTCTCCAAATCAATTTGTCGCTAGGCCTACCTCGGGCACGACGAGGCTCCCAAATTAGGACACGCTTTATATTCCGGCACTATGTGTTTAAATATTGCAATATTTTTTATGATCCTCACTAACTTGTTACCTTTTTCGTTTTACTTTTTCTTTATTTATTCCCCTCCCCAAAGGTTAGTTCGTGAACTCTGGCAACATCATCATATTTTACGAGATCCAGGGGCCCTCCACCTACTCCTCCTCCCAGTCCTATCAGACACAAAAGCAAAGGAAAAATGGAAGATTCGAACAACTCAACTGAACGGGTAGAGGTCACTCATGGTACTCTGGTCCCCAAGGAAAATGCATCCCAACTAGAACAAAAGCTGTTGAAGTTTCAGGAAGAACTTGATCAAGTCCGGAATCTGGCAAATCTGTCATTTTCCCTCACCACTCCAGATGTTAATTTCCCAAATGCTCAGAATCCTATACCTCCGCAAAACATCCCAAAGAAACAAAACCATCTCGCTCCTCACCACCACTGCAATACCTGCCATACCGCAAATAACACCCCACTGCTCATCCCAGAACTCCAGAACTCCATAAATGACCACTGCCACACCCAACATAATACCCCCATCTACATGGAGACTGTGCCACACTCCACCCAGCCCATCTCAAGCACACCCGAGTCCGATGATAAGGACTTGCTCATCAGAAATTTGGCCGAAGAGCTTAAAAATTTGACTAGCAGAATTCAAGGCGTTGAAGGTAGTAAGGGAATTGAGGGGCTAAACTATGAAGATCTTTGCATAAAGCCCAATGTCGAACTGCCCGAGGGGTACAAACCTCCCAAGTTCGAGATGTTTGATGGTACAGGGGATCCAAGGGTCCACTTGAGAACATACTGTGACAAGCTAGTCGGAGTGGGAAGAGACGAGAAAATCCGCATGAAGCTTTTCATGAGGAGTCTGAAGGGAGACGCTTTATCTTGGTACATTAGCCAAGATCCAAAGAATTGGTCGAACTGGGTAAACATGGCGTCTGATTTTATGGACAGATTCAGGTTCAACACAGAGAATGCACCAGATGTGTTCTATATTTAAAACTTGAAGAAGAAACCCACAAAGACCTTCCGTGAGTATGCTACTCGATGGAGATCAGAAGCTGCTAAGGTTAGGCCTGCTTTGGAAGAAGAGCAAATGAACAAATTCTTCGTTCGGGCCCAAGACCCACAGTATTATGAGAGACTGATGATGATCGAAGGCCATAAATTTTCTGACATTATCAAGCTAGGAGAAAGGATCGAGGAAGGCATCAAGAGTGGTATGGTTACGAACTTTGAAGCCTTGCAAGCTGCCAATAAGGCTTTACAGTCTTGTGGTATGTCCAAGAAAAGGGACGTAAGTGCTGTAATGGTTGCACAGAGGACCAAATCCCCTATCAAATACCAAACCTATCCAATGCCTCCACTCACCTATCAGCCTACTCCAAATTACCAAGCACCCTCACCCTCTTACCACACCCACCACCCACTTATCAATCATCCCCACCTCCCGCATATCAGCCCACTTCACCCAAATACTCCCAACCAGCACATGTTTACCAAGCCTACAACACCCAACCATCCCACTATCAATCATCTCCCCCACGTCAAAACTTCCCCAGACCTCGACCAAATTTTGACCGCAGGCCTCCCAAACAGTATACCGCCATTGCTGAACCAATTGACCAGCTGTACGAAAGGCTCAAAGCTGCTGGTTATGTCACCCCTATCCCTGCTATAACCCCCGAAAACCCTTCTCAGTGGGTCAATCCAAATAAATCCTGTGCATACCATTCCGGCATGAAAGGACATACCATTGATGAATGCCGCTCTCTGAAAGATAAGATCCAGACTTTGATTGATAACAAGATTATTGTAGCAAAGGAGCCTGCTCCGAATGTCCGCAATAACCCTCTGCCAGACCACAAGGGTGGAGGCGTTCACATGATCGAGATAGAGGATGATTGGGACCCCAAGGGATCGATCGGTTTGATCACAGAAGGCGATGATCCAAAGAAGCCAGTAGTCACCCTTAATCCGATTGTGGTCCAGATTCAGCCTTCTGGGGACGCCGAGGTAAATATGTCCATGCCACTTGAGTTTGAAGCACCACCATCTGCAAAGACGCCAGCACCAATTGAGGTTGAATTCGTGTCTCCAGCAAAGGCACCTACACCATTTGAGATTGCAGTTTTACTGCCCAAGGTGCAGGTTTCGTTCGGAGTAAAGATAGCCACGCCAATTCCAGTGGCAATGTCGGCAGTAACACCATTCCACGTAAAGGCCATACCATGGGACTATACAGCCGAGGCAAGAAGAAAAGGGAAGGTCAAGTTTGGGGAAGCCGTTGCGGCACAGGGTATGACAAGAATCGGCAGGGTTTATACCCCGGAGCATTTGGCCGAGTCAAGAAAACAGGCCTCTAGTCGGCCAACCATCACTAAAATTGGGCCCGACGATCTCTGGAGAAAGATACAAGCCAAAGAATACTTAGTCATTGACCAGCTGAACAAAACACCGGCACAGATTTCTATCCTTGCTTTGCTGCAAAGTTCCGATGCACACAAGAATGCCTTGCTAAGAGTGCTGAGTGAGGCATATGTACCAAGTAACATCACCGGCGGAGAGATGGCTAACATGGTAGGCCAAGTATTGGAAAGTCCCAAGATCACTTTTCACGAAGATGAGCTACCGCCAGAGGGGTTGAGTCACAACAAGGCATTGCACATCACCGTGCAGCGCGAAGATTATTTTATCACATGAATCTTGATTGATGGAGGGTCCAGCCTCAATATTTGTCCGTTGGTAACACTCAGGACATTAGGAAAGGGGTTGCATGAGATCAAGGACGGGGCCATCAACGTCAAAGCTTTCGACGGATCCCAAAGGTCCACTATTGGGGAAATTAGCTTGTGTTTGCAAATGGGGCCTACTTGGTTTGATGTTGATTTTCAAGTGATAGACGTGCCGGCATCTTACAATCTGTTGTTTGGACGACCTTGGATTCATGCCGCTGGGGTTGTAGCATCGACACTACATCAGGCAGTAAAGTTTGAGTGGAACCACCAAGAGGTGATCATTCACGGCGACGGTAGCAATCCCATATACAGTCGCCAGACTATCCCAGCAATTGGGGGCAGAAGAAAGATAGGTGGGGAAACTTACCACCACATCGAGCGAGTCAACGCCGTTGATAAAGACAAATGGTGGGACAACAAAATTGAAAGCATTTTGAACTGGAGCGGATATGAACCGGGCAAAGGACTTGGCAAGAATCTCCAAGGAATCATTAAGCCCATCAAGCTCAAGAAACATGGCACCATCTTCGGATTGGGGTATGAGTACACCTGGAAAGAATTCAACGATTGCTCGCCACCATGGCGCGGTACCTACTACCCATTGGATCAGCCAATACCCCGCTTGGAACAGACTTTCTAACCAGCTAATGTTATCTATGGGTCAGAAGAAGAGGAAGCACTGGCAGCAGTGAGGAATCTGTTCCTGGAAGATGATGATATAGATTGTTGTGTCATTCTCGAGGAGGAGGGGGAGGAAGGCCCTTCCATACAGGCTGTGAGCAGAGGAGCATGCCTCAATAACTGGACCGTCAAAACCACCAGAGCCCGGTGAGCCTCGGGCATTACTACTACTTATCTTGATGAACCAATGATTGTGACATGCAACGAGACAATGCAACAAACAGACATAGACTCAGAGGAAGATGACATACCGGAAGATATTGTTAAGGAAGTCGAGAATTTTGAAAATAGGCCAAAGTCCAACTTGAACGAGACCGAGATTGTTAACCTAGGAGATGCAGAAAACGTCAAAGAACACAAATCAGCGTTCACTTATCACCGTCAGAAAAGAAGGAATACGCAGAATTTCTAAGGGAATATGAGGATATATTTGCCTGGTAATATGACGATATGACTGGTCTAAGTACATCTATTGTGGCACACAATCTGCCGACTGATCCGACATGCCCACCAGTAATGCAGAAGCTCAGAAAATTCAAGCCAGATGTGAGTTTGAAAATCAAGGAAGAAGTCACCATGCAGGTCAAAACCAAAGTTCTCAGGGTGGTGGAATACCCAATGTGGTTAGCTAACATTGTACCAGTGCCAAAGAAATACGGGAAGGTCAGAGTCTGTGTCGACTACCGAGATCTCAACCGGGCCAGTCCAAAAGACGACTTCCCCTTGCCAAACATACACATCCTGATTGACAATTGCGCCAAGCACGAGTTGTAATCATTTGTAGATTGTTGCGCTGGGTATCTTAAGATATGGATGGATGAAGAAGATGCTGAGGAAACGACTTTCATCACGCCGTGGGGAATGTATTGCTACAAGATGATGCCGTTTGGACTCAAGAACGCAGGGGCCACCTACATGAGGGCCATGACTACCATTTTTCACGATATGATACACAAGGAGATCGAGGTGTACGTAGACGATGTCATCATTACGTCAAAGAAGGCCACTGATCACATGGAAGATTTGAGGAAATTCTTCAATAGACTGCGAAGGTACAACCTAAAGCTGAATCCCACGAAGTGAGCATTTGGGGTTGCAGCTGGAAAATTGCTTGGGTTTATTGTGAGTCGCCGAGGAATAGAACTGGATCCATCAAAGATCAAAGCCATTCAAGAATTGCCACCGCCAAAGAACAAGAAGGACGTAATGAGTTTCTTGGGGAGACTGAACTACATCAGCCGGTTCATAGCACAATCTACAGTTATCTGCGAGCCAATATTCAAGATGTTGAAGAAGGATGCCGCCACCGAATGGACTGATGACTGCCAAAAAGCTTTCGACAGAATCAAGGAATACTTGTCAACACCACCAGTCCTAGTCCCACCTAAACCAGGTAGACCTCTGTTACTCTACATCGCAGTGTTAGATGGTGCCTTCGGTTGCGTCCTGGGGCAGCATGATGAGACAGGAAAGAAAGAACAGGCCATCTATTATCTCAGCAAGAAGTTCACCCCGTACGAGGCCCGGTATTCTCTGCTAGAACGCACCTGTTGCGCTCTAACTTGGGTGGCTCAGAAGCTGAGGCACTACTTTTGTGCCTATACTACATACCTCATATGAAGGATGGATCCTTTGAAATACATCTTTCAGAAGCCCATGCCCACTGGCAAGCTCGCCAAGTGGCAAATCCTGTTGAGTGAATTTGACATTGTCTACGTGACTCAGAAAGAAATCAAGGGACAGGCACTAGCAGATCACCTTGCTGAAAACCCCGTGGATGGAGAATACGAACCCCTGAAGACGTATTTTCCTGACGAAGAGGTATCATTCATAGGAGAAGACATTGCAGAATCCTATGATGGCTGGAGAATATTTTTCGACGGAGCGGCAAATTTCAAAGGAGTTGGCATAGGAGCAGTCCTAGTATCAGAAACCGGTCAGCATTATCCGGTGTCTGCCAAACTCAGGTTCCCGTGCACCAAAAATATGGCCGAGTACGAAGCCTGTATCTTAGGGCTCAAGATGGCTACTGACATGAACATTCAAGAATTGCTAGTAATTGGAGATTCAGATTTGCTTATACATCAGGTCCGAGAAGAATGGGCGACCAAGAACTCCAAGATACTCCCTTATTTGCATGATGTACAGGAGTTGAGAAAAAGGTTCGCAAAGACAGAGTTCCAGCATGTCCCTAGAGTCCAGAATGAGTTTGCCGATGCATTGGCTACCCTGTCATCTGTGATACAACATCCGGACAAAAACTTCATTCATCCCATTCCAGTAAAGATCCATGATCAGCCAGCTTACTGTGCTCATGTCGAAGAAGAAGCAGATGGAAAACCTTGGTTTCATGACAACAAGGAATATTTGGCAAAAGGAGAATACCCAGAACTTGCAAACACTACTCAGAAGCGCACACTTCGAAGGTTGTCCAATAATTTCTTTCACAGCGGAGGAATCCTATATTGGAGGACTCCTGATTTGGGATTGTTAAGGTGTGTCGATGCAAAAGAAGCATCCAGGATGTTAGAGGAAATTCATGTCGGGACTTGCGGTCCACATATGAACGGTTTTGTTTTAGCAAAGAAGATACTCCGGGCTGGTTACTTTTGGATGACTATGGAAATAGACTGCATCCAGTATGTCCGAAAATGCCAGCGCTGTCAGATATATGCAGACATGATCAAGGTACCCCCAAACGAGCTTAATGCAACAAGCTCACCATGGTCGTTCGCCGCCTGGGGAATGGATGTTATCGGACCTATCGAACCTGCCGCATCAAACGGACACAGGTTTATCCTAGTGGCAATTATTATTTCACTAAATGGGTTGAAGCAGCATCTTACAAAGCAATAACCAAGAAAGTCGTGGCAGACTTTGTCCGCGACCGCATCGTTTTCCGATTCGGGATTCCACAGTCAATCATCACTGATAATGGCTCCAACCTTAACAGCGACCTGATGAAAATTATGTGTGAAGCTTTCAAGATCAAACACAAGAATTCTACAGCCTACAGACCTTAGATGAACGGAGCCGTAGAGGCTGCCAACAAGAATATTAAGAAGATACTAAGGAAAATGATAGAAAAGCATAAGCAGTGGCACGAGAAGCTATCATTTGCTTTATTGGGGTATCGCACCACAGTCCGCACATCAACTGGGGCAACCCCCTATATGCTGGTTTATGGTACGGAGGCAGTCATTCCCGCCGAGGTGGAAATTCNTAAGGCTACTATTCTGCCTTCCGAGGTTAAGCTCTACCTCCATTTACATTTTTCTGCATTGCATAAGGCTACCATTATGCCTTCCGAGACTAAGCTCTGTCTCCATAATTGCATAAGGCTAGCCTTCTAAGGTTAAGCTCTACCTCCATTTACATTTTTCTGCATTGCATAAGGCTACCATTCTGCCTTCCGAGACTAAGCTCTGTCTCCATAATTGCATAAGGCTACTATTCTGCCTTCCGAGGTTAAGCTCTAACTCCATTTGCATTTTCTGCATTGCATAAGGCTACTATTCTGCCTTTCGAGGATAACCTCTACATCCACAATTACATCGGCTGAAATATCACCATTTTGTTTAAACCTCACATCGGCTGAAATATCGCTACTTTTATTTACATCTGCATGGCTGAAACACCGCCTCCTCTATTTAAATCCTGCATGGCTGAAATACCGCCACCTTTGTTTAAATCCTGCATCGACTGAAATATTGCCACTTTTATTTACATCTGCATGGCTGAAACACCGCCACTTTATTCTTTCTCGCATAGCCGGAAGAACGCCATTTATATTTACACTTTACATAGGCTGAAATATCGCCAAATCCTGCATTTCATGGGCTGAAAGATCGCCAAATTGTCCAAAGGCGTCATTGTTCGGAGGCACCATTTTCATAGCCCGAGAACGCCATGCCATGGCCTGAGGACCCCGTTTTATCTCTTGCATATCATTATTCAAAGGCGTCATAGTTCGGAGGCATCATTCTCATGGCCCGAGAACATCATTTCATAGCCTGCGAATCCTTTATCATACGCTTCATGGCCCAGGACGTCATGGTCCGAGGACATCATCCCAACCGTCCAAAGACAACATTCATGGTCCAATGGGAACTTGCATCACATTTAAATTTACGCACCATATATACTGGTATTACTCACTTGCAGGTACACCGGATTGCAACGACCCTCTCAGCAGGAGCGATCCCACTCCAGTTCCCGCAGCCTGTCAGACTCCGACCATCCTTCTCAACCTGAACCTCGCGTCCGTCTTTCGAAATCTCCATCGGCAATAGTCCGCCAATGGATCCTGAACTACATATGACCTGATTCCTGTAAGACCAGAGATATGTAGGCAGCTCAGGGACCAGAGCTCGGTCAAAATTCTTCAAACCGCTTCGTTCGGTCAAAATTGGCTATCATATCTTTACCCGACAGCTCATTCATCCTTCTCGGGTAAAGAGGGGCAGCTGTTGATACCCAATTTTTTCCTATGTATTTTTATACTCAAAATACTTTCAAAGTAGCATGTGTATGCATATAAATGCATGCCTAAGAATTTTGGTATTTTTTCCTTTTTTTTAAAGATTTTAAAATCGATTTATTGCCCATTTTGGCTATACAAAATCAGTAATTATCCCCAAAAATTATCCTTTTTGTGATTAACCTATTTTATTCCCATATTTACACCAAAATATAAAAAGGTAATTTTTGCATATTTTTACCAATTTATTTGGTATTTTTAAAGCTAAAATTGCATGTAATTGCAACTTTAGCCTATTTTACGATTAACGACATTTTTGCAATTATGAAATTATTTCCAATATTTTTGGATTAATATTTATATATTATTAAGTAGTTCAGTGCTCTTAATGTGATCTTAAAATCATTATTGCTATTTATAAAAAATAAAAAGGGGTAAAACTAGCTACTTAAAAGCTAGCCTCATTTCATTTCAATTACAGCCATTTGGTATTCCAATTACAGCCTAAATTAACCCCCTAATTGACCCAATTTCCAGCCTAATTCCGGACCAGCCCAATCCCACTAACCCGTCTATATTACCCGACCCAAACCCCTTTTAATCTAGGCCGTTGATCAACCTGATCAACGGCCACGATCACTCCTTACCGTTTTTAATCCCCCAAACCTAACCTAACTCCCTCATTTCGACCGGGCAACCGCCTCTGAAAACCCTCCCCCCTCTCAAACAATCTCGAATGATCCTGAAACCCTAATCCCTCCACCCTCTTCAACCTCCGACTCACCGGAATCCATGGCCTCTCAGGCCATGGACGACCTATACTCACCTCCTATTACCCTCATGAGCCTGATACTTGAAGGCCTTCACCCAGACCTCGAAGGCCTTCACCCAGATCTTCGTCGATTCAAGGTTTCCGGCCAGCTCCGGCCCTGCTCCGGCATATCCTAGCCTCCTGAGTCTGATTCCAACCTTATCCGACTTAGATCGGACCTTTTCCAAGCCTTTCTCGTCCTAGCGTTCCTCTGAAACCCTAACCCTACGAGGTTTTCTCCGATTCTTTTTAGATCCGTTGTGTATCTATGCTATACTTGAACTTTTAAACGATTTCCCTAAATTTTCCTTTGAAAATTACTTTCAAAACCCTTCTTTTCCGATTTTGCCTCTGTTGTGTCCTCGTATCATCTTTTGCATGCTTCCCTTACTGTGTTTTCTATACTATTGTCTTGTAGATTTTTCTACTGTATTTTATCATGTTCTTATATGTTGTTCATATTGTGTTTTCCTATATGCTTTTCTGCTATATCTTTTCCGGCGATTCTTGTGTTTTTCTACTTGCTAAGTTCTTATGGTTCTTTGCCTGCCTTTTACTGAGCCTTGTTTAGGGTTCTTCTAAGCATGTTTCTCCTGTTGTTCTTATCAGTATTTGCCATTGTGTGCTTTGAATCCTTCTACTGTGATTGCATGTTGCTTCGCTATACATGTTTTGATCCAATTGCTTGCTCTCTTTTTGTGATTTGCCTGAACTAGGATTCTTGTTTCAAAACTCCCAACTCTTTTAGGATAATTTCGGAGTTCCATATGATTCTGACTTTTGATAAACTCTTCTAAACTCAGCTACTAAATTTTTATGCTGATTTACACGACAGTCTCCTTTCATACCCACGTGCTCCTTATATATATGATGAATTTCCCTCTAATTGGTCTTTGAATTTGCAATTAGCGTAAACCTCGTTTATGAATATAGTTTGATTGATTTTCCTTCCATCTTTTAGTGATTCCCTAGATGATTTGACTTAGGTAAGACCCTTCTTTATTTTTGCGACTTGGTTCACTCTTACCAAATTTCAGACCTTTGTGATTTACTGCTTGTCAAATGATTCTCTTGCCTTATTTGCATAAACCGTGTACTGTCAAGACCCCGTCCTTAAATAACTCCCCTGTACTTGCCTCTGATTTGCTACTTTGCACACAAGTTTGTTTAATTTCTTTCCTTAATTAGTTTGTACCGTTTGAATCTGAATCCCTTAATTAAAGGGAGTCTTACGTAATTGATTGACAATCAGGCTTCTATTATTTTCTTACCTTATTTTCTCATGACTTTCACACTATAAATACACGACCCTCTTTCACAAGACATAGAGAACACAATTGAAAAAAACATACTTCATACTATACAATTTCACAATTCTCTTCTGAAGGCATACTTAGAGTATTCTTGCTTCTTGTTTGCACTTTGGCTTTTTACAAGACTACTGCTCTCTCTTTACTTGTCTCTGTGAAACTGGTATGTCCTAAATTAATTTTTCAGCATCATCCCAATGTGTTTTATTTACAGTCCTTGTATCCATGTCTATTTTCTTTTCTCTGTAAAGTTTAGCACTTAACTTAATATGCCTATATGCTACTGCCTGATTCTCTTTCTTGTGAACACTTGTTCCCTATCCCATTACCCCCCTGTGTGTTTGTGAGTGGGGACTTAGGGCATGACAATAAGAATTGTTGTCCATGAACTGAGTTTTGACCCCCTAGTCTCTAGTTAGGCTGGAGAGTGTGCCAGTATGTCTCATTGCTGGGTATGCCCTTTGCATGCTCTTTCTTTGTACCCTGTTTCTATTATGAACCCCCATACCCCATTCCCTATGTATGCTGAGTTAAAGTTCATGACCTGCCAGCACCCAAATTGCTGTCCAGGGCTGAACCCGACCTTCAATAGGTCCTAACTCCCCAATTTAAAGCTGACAGGCTGGTCAGGGGTGTGCCAGCATCCCAATTGCTGGGCATGACCACCAGCTTGCCATGGCCTTCCCTAATCTCCCCCTATTGCACTTACACTTACTCCTAGACTCTAAGTTCTGCCCCCTCCTATGAGCCTTGCTTTGGGACCTTGAGCTCCCTCTGAACTTGGACATTTGAGGGCTGGCCCTTCCACACTGCACTATGATTCTGTAATGGTATTTGGGGTATAAGCATTGCCTGGAGTTCGTGAAGCTCCTTGGAACTGTGACACATCCCAGATAAGAGAAAGGCTTTGGAAATCTGCTCTTTGGAAGTTGGTTTATTTCATATATTAGACTAGGAGTCTGAATTAGGCTCTCCTTGGTTGGAATTTTATTTTTGATGTAATTTACTTTTTCTGTATTCATTCAAGTTGTAATAACTTTGTAATAACTATGGGGCGTATAGTAAAAAATGGGGAGGGTCTCTCATGTTATGCATGTGGGGTAGATATCATGCTTTAGGTTTTATTCCTGCAATCACATCATCTTCGTTTGTGTATCTGCATATAGATATCCTACTTATAGGTCATTTCATTACACATTTATAAATCATGTCTATAAGTTTATTCACATCTATATTTAGAAATCATGTCTATAAGTTTATTCACATCTGCATTTAGAAATCATGTCTGTAAGTTTATTCACATCTGCATTTAGAGAGCATGTCCATAAGTTTATTCACGCCTGCATATAGAGACCATGACTATAGGGTTTTATGCACTTCTGCACATCATTTATCAATAGGCAAATGGTTGAGGCCCAAATTCAAAATGCACTCTAGATACCATGTCTATAGGAATCCTGCAGTCTTACAAATATTTTAAAATCACTCACGCTTAGAGAGCATGCCTATAGGAATAACTAACTGAATCTGAATCGTCCATCTCGCTTGTAAGTCTAAAATCAGTGGTAATGTTGTTTAAAAATCTACAGAACTTTTTGTTGGTTTCTAAAATCAATAATCCTCCTTAAAAAATCAGTACGCCTTCTGCATTGTTAGATATCATGATTACAGATCTCGCCTAGGCAAGCCACTAGGTAATTAACTAACTACACCAGTCTTTAATAATTACAACCAGCAAGCAGGTGTAATTCGGACTTCTTACCTGAAAATATGTGATATATCAGCCACCCTTCCTTCATTAAGTTTAATTAAAGACCTAACCAGTATCTGAAGTCATGCTATGTATTTGCATTTAAGTGAGGAGGTCTGTCTGAGCCCTAATTGCTGTTTGTCTCCCCCTATTTGACTATATGTTTTGATTGTCGCCTAGATTTTTATCCTTTTTGAACTTCTGAAAATCCCCAATTCCCTTCCCTTTAGGACTAGTAGTTCCAATGCCTCCGGAATTGATAGGATCGGGACGGGTAATAGTATGCAATAAGTAACGATACCCTTCCGCGCTTTAATACCTTAACGGGGTGGGAAAGGGTAGACACGGAGACGATGATCACGCGATAACACCATGCGTACGATTGGTTACTGGGTGTTGCGTGGATGATCCATGTATTTTTACAAACCTAGGACCCCCTTTCCTTTATTTAATTATTTTTAGATTGTCAATTTTCAGAATTCTGCATTTTGTTTTAGTCACTAAAATTCCCCCTTTGATTTTTGCACTATCCTTTCCTCTAAAATCTTCTGCTCATTCCCTTACTTGTTTGGTAATTTGTATTCATTACTTGATCTTATTTTTCTGCATTTAGACATGCTTGCCAATAACTAGGAAGTCACCTATTCAAATTTCAGCCTGTTTAGTAACCGTTATACATACCTACTTGCAGTCTTTATGTGAAATTGTCTTGTATGCTTATTTGCTTTAAAATCACAATTGTAGCATGGTCGGGAACCACACTAGTGGATCTTGAGGGGTGCTTAACACCTTCCCCTCGAGATAATTTCTAGCCCTTACCCAAACTCTGGTTATTCAACTCAAACCCTTCTTAGTGTCCAAATGCACTTAATCATTAGGTGGCGACTCTTCAAACTCCAAAACCCAATTCCCAAAAGGGAAGAGAGTTGTCCTCCCAAATGTCGTAAACCCGATTTCGCCTTTTAAAGGAAAATGGGGCTTCGACAGTAGTGTACCATCTTTGCCTCAAAAGTCGACTCTCACGTGCCGTGCAATATTCATATTTACTCAAGTACTCTATACAGAGGTCAAGACTTACCTTTCCTTCGTGAATCACATGCCCTCACATCACACAAGAGAGTAGTTCCACAAATAATAATATTAAGAACAATTAGGAACTTAGATAGACAAACTTCGCTCACTCTCAGAAAGAAAATTCATATGCCACACAGATGCACCATAGGCTTGCCCGTAGTGTACTACTCTACTAATCGAGCCCATTCATTCTAAGATCAATTAGGACTTCATTTGGTTGTGGGTAGGATATATTTGGATATAGTGACTAACCTCCCTAAGCACTTTTAATACAATTACATTCGCCTTCAAAACCATACTTATGTCAATCCAGACATTCCACCACACTTTTATTTATAATTCCCCAAACTTCATTAGGTGCAATTATATCAAGCCACCACTTATCAAGTACTACACTTATTCATTCTCTTTTTTTCTCTTTATATTTTTTTTTGTGGTGCTTATTCTTCTACTTTTTTAAATTACTGCACCTTTTTCTCTATTTCATCGGTTCCACTCAAAAACCAAACCACCACCCCACACTTTAGCTTTTGCATATTTCATAACCATTTAAGTTCTCATGGGAGGTAAAGGGGTTCAAACAAATGAGTCGTTCAAACAATTGGGTAAGGTTTGCAATGTGGTTGCCAAAGAAACAGGCTTATAGGCTCAACGGGTTTAACTATGATTTATCACATTTAGGTGGGTCTACTTTATATATCTGGCTTAACAAAGAAATGCCTATATCACCTGTAAGATTGAATAAAGCTACTACTTCGCTTTGCAAACACACGGGGCAAGTTCTAGGCATCACATGCTGAGCATAGAATACAGTACAACTCACACACACATGGCACATGACTCACTCCACATTGGCTTATCAAGACACTCTCGCTTGAGTACTCAAGTCAGTTACAAACAAACAATTTAAGGCACTCTAGCAAGAATCAACCACTGAGACTAAGCGTTTACTCCACTGTCTACTGTGTTCAGGTGTATCAACGCCAAGGGTTTCTCTTTCTATTTTAGCTCATAGCCCATCAGTACTAACTAAAAACTAGAAACAAAATAAACAAAAACTAACTACACCCGGTTCAAGCAAAACCCTGGAAAAGAACCGTGGCCCAAAGAAAAACCAAGGGGGAGTTACTACACTACCTAAAACAAAACAAAAAAATCTTTTTGGTATTTTATTTAGACTTACTTCCCTCAAGAAAACTGTCCAGAAGATCCATCATCAGGAAGAGTCCAACATATTTTTGTTTTTTTTTTCTTCAGATTTTCACGTCGACTTAGACCCTCAAGAACCCCGTCGCAAGATATCCGTCGTCGGGACAAGTCAACTTACCTACTTTGAACTTACCTAATTTGACTATTACTCAAAACCACCAAAAACAATCAAGGAAAACAAAGAAAACATCAAACAGTCAAGTTGTTACATATACACACATACATTGAAGTATCCCCCAACCCACACTTAAAAGGAAGACATGTCCTCATGGCATACAAAATAAAGAACAGTGAGGTAAAGGAACTTCCCTTAATGATCACTCTTGATCAGAGTGATCAATCTGGGTTCAGATTGCAAGCACGACCCAGAGCTCTTAGCCAGCCCAATATTTTCTTCTCCGGTTTCACCTGATAGGCAGCCACCGCGTCAACACGTGTACCTAAGTCAGTGACCGAGGTACGCAATCCGGCCACCTCCCGCTCCAAAGCTGTGAACCGGGTAACCCGAGCAGCCCCAGATGGTGTGGCAGCCTCTGCCATTTGCTCATGGGCCGGTGACTCGGCCCTCACATCCTCCTGCTCAGCCTCTGCTTCATCAGAGTCATCAGATTCACCACTATCATCACCACCCACTGCCACCGGCTCCTTCCCAGTGGTTACCTTATCAGCTCGGAACTTTGAGTCTTTTGGTACTATCCCATCCACATTCAGATTTTCCGGCACCCGGGCAGCCCGGCACAGTCTAGTAACTAAGGAAGGGAAGAAGAACCCGTACCTTTTCACCGGACAACGGGTGAACATCTCCTCATGAATCGGCTTGGCCACGTCAATGTTGTGACCATTTACAAAGCACCAAATAAGAGCAGCTCGAGGAGCATTTACCTCTGTGGTGTTGGAAGACTGGATCAGGCGATTGTTGATAACATACAACCAGCATTTCCCTTCGAAAGTGAGCGCCGAGGAATGAAACTTCTTCCCATACTTCATCCATACAATTTCCTTATCGGGTACACAAATGGTTTCGAAGAACATCTCCCACTAGGTGTATTTCCTCCCATACATTTCATAATAGTCTTCATACTCATCCACCGGTGCGGGCAGCTGGTATATCCCCCGAATAGTCTCCACAGAGGCATCCACAGGCTTTCTGCGCACAGTCACTACGCCATCCACATGTTCTTTTACGTTGGCGTAGAATTCACGGACAACCATCAAATTCCCCTCTTCCGGCTCTTCAAAGAAGATTTGCAACCCTCGCCGGACCAGCTCATGATACAAATTAGGGCAGCCCAGCTGGAGCGACCCTATATCTATGCCCCTCTCCGGAATGGGTTTCTTAGGGGCCTTCACCGCAAAGCAGTCCTGAGCCTTGGCAGAGACGAGCTTGCTACTATCAAAGGGACGAGCAGGAGCTGACCCACGCGCCCTGGACGATCCAGCTTGACCGCTAGAAGAAGCACCTGTGGTGCGGCGTTTCCTAGATGGATCCATAGTACCTAGAAAAGGAATAACATTAGCATATCTACGCATATATAAGCATGTCCAAATGTTTTATTAGTTTTTCTTAATTTTTAAAGATTTTTAAACCAATTTATTTTTTCCCAAAATTATCATTTTGGTGATTCATTTATTGGATTCTCATATTTATACTAAAATATAGCTAATATATTTTTGCACATTTTTTACGAATTTATTTAGTATTTTTGAAAGCTGAATTGCATATAATTGCAATATTAGCCCCTTTTAAGATTTAATTGCGTTTATATTTATAAAAATTAACTCCAGTATTTTTAAATAGTTAATTATATGTCATAAATCATTTTAGTACCTTTTAATTTAGTTCCAGAAATCAATTTGCTATTTTTTAATTTTAATAGGGGAAAATTGGCTATTTAAATACTAGCCCCATTTATTTCAATCGTAGCCTTAAATCAACCCCTATTTGAGCCCAATTTCAATTTCAATTATCCAGCCCAATTCCTAAAATTACCGGACCCACAACCCTTTAAAATAACCCACCCGGTCCTCCTTTTAATCCCAGTCGTTGATCTAACAGATCAACGGCTCACACTCTTCCTTTCCTTTTTAATTTCACAATACCCCCCAAACCCTACTCATTTCTTACCGGTAGCCGCCCCTGGATTCCTCCTCTCCCAAATTCTCTCTCAGAAACCCTAGCTGCCTCCCTCCCCTTCCACCCTAGAGCCACCGGAATCTATGGCTTCCAAGGCCATGGAAGTCCTATACCGGCCTCCTATAACTCCTACACGCCTGGTTGCTGAAGTTTCAAGGCCTGTCCACGAAGAAGCTTGGCCTAGACCTTGTTTGATTCGAGTTCTATGGCCATCTCCAGCCTTGCTCCGGCCATCCTTGGTCATTCGAGCCTGATTTCGACTTCTCCGACTTAGATCGGTGACTTTTCAAAGCCTTTCTCACTACTAGGGTTCTTTTGAAATCCTAACCCTTCCAGGTTTCTCTGATTCCTTTAGATCCGTTGTGTATCTATGCGTTCCCTAAGCTTTTAAACGATTTTCCTGACTTTTCTTTCAAAAATTACTTTCAAAACCATTTCTTTTCCGATCTAGGGTTTTCTGAAAATATGTGAATGTTCTCTGACTTTCCTTTTCCTGTTGTGTGCATTTGCCTTTATTGTGTTCTTGCATTTTCTTCTACTGTGCTCTTGCGTTTTTCTTCTACTGTGTTCATGTATACTTCTTCTACTATATTGTGTTCTCGTATGCCTTTTTGCATATTTCTTCTACTGTATTTTCCCTGTTCTTAAAGTTTTTCTTATTAAGTTCCATCTGCTGAGTTTTGTTTAAGTGTCTTCTAAAAACATCTTAGCATGCTTCTTCTACTGTTCTTATCAATTTTTCCATTATGTTTCGTATTAGCTTCTTCTACTCTATTTTCTTTGAATCCTTCTACTATGTTCTGCGTGTTACTTGCTATCGCTGTTTTCTCATGAGTTTCTGTTGCTGAAAGAAACATGCAAGAGGTTTCAGTTCTTCCCTGAGACCTCTGAGCCTGTTTCGATCACTTGCCTTCTCATCTTTGTGCTCTACTACTGGTGGAAAGCCTAGAATTTGGGGGTTCTCCCAAGTTTGGTTATGTGATTTGTTTGAACTAGGGTTTTATTTCAAAACCCCTAACTCTTTCAGACCAACTTCGAGTCTCTGAACTGAGTTTGGACATCTTTGTTTTCATATGATTCTAACTTTTGCTAAACTCTCCTACACTGGATTTTTCTACTGATTTTTACAACGACACGACGATCTTCTTTCATGCTTAATATGTTCGTATGCTCCTTATAAATAATGAACTTCCCTCTAAAGTGGATTTCAAATTTGTGATTAGTTCATACTTCCCTCTGAATATGGTCTGATTGATTTCTTTCCATTGTTTGCTGATTTTCTCTTTGACTCGACCTAAGTTAGAACCCTTCGCAGCTTTTGGGACTTGGTTCATTCATGGGTCAGTAATTACAAGGTCCCCGATTCTTTGATTTACTGGTTGTCAATTGATTTTCTTACCTTATTTGTACAACCATGTACTTCAAAACCCTGTCCTTAAATAACCTTTTATGTATTCGCCCCTAATTGCATGCTGTGCACAAAGTGCTTATTCAAATTCTTTCCTTGAATTGTTTTTACCCGTTTGAATTTGAATTCCTTAATTAAGGGAAGTCTTGTGTAATTGATGCTTAATTGATACTCAGTTCCTTAACTATTTTCTTACCTTATTTCTGCCTGGTTTTCAACACTATAAATGCACGACTCTTTCAAAAACTCAAACAATTCAGAATCCTTCTGAACTTATACTCACACACAATAATATTCTCTTCTTGTCTGCACTGTGGCCCGTTCACAAGACCTACTGCTTTTTCTTTGTTTGTTTCTCTGAAATTTGTATGTCCGAATTTAATTTTTAGCACTACAACAATGTGTATTTACTGCTTGTGTGTCCATGTTTGCTTGCTGTTTATGTATATCTCAGCACTTAAATTGGCATGTGATTTCCTTCTGTTTGTTTGTTATGAACCCCCATTCCCCTATCACCCCTATGTGTTTTGAGTTATGACTTAAAACATTGCAATGTAAGGTGTTGTCCATGAATTAAGTTTGATCCATGGGGGTCTTAACCTCTAAACAACATGTTCTAACAGGCCTAAGGGTGTGCTAGCATCTCCCATTGCTGGGTATGCCCATCAGCCTGCCCTTTTTGCCTCTTGCAACTCCCCCATTCCCCTATACCCTTATGTGTACTGATTTAAGCTGTTTTCCCTTTTCCCTTTCCCCTTTCAGAATTCTGCTTCTGCACTTGCACTCTCTCTTAGTCCTTAAGTTCTGCCCCCTCTTGTGAGCCTTGCCTTGGGACCTTGAGTTCCCTCTGAACTTGGACACCTGAGGGCTGGCCCTTCCACACTGCACTATATCTTAATCTGGTGATACATTTGGGTGTAAGCACTGCCCGGAGTTCATATAAGACTCTTAGGGAACTTTGATACCCCCGAAATGGGAGAAAGGCTTTGAAACATTGATCTCTTGGAGTTGGTTTACCTCATACTTCAGACAGGAAGCCTGAATCAGGCTCTCCTTGGTTGTACCTTTTTAATTTCTGATGTATTTTCTTTACTTCTTTTTCTGGGCTGTCTTTGTAATAAAACTCTCGGGGATGGCTAGTGAAAAAGGGAGGGGTAACCATATATGCAAAGGGGTAGATATCCTGCCTATAGGAGTTTCTGAATTTCTGCATTCTCATATAGATAATTTGCCTATAGGTTATTTCTGAATTTCTGCACCCTCATATAGATAACTTGCCTATAGGAGTTTCTTAATTTCTACACTTTCAAATAGATAACATGCCTATGGACATTCCTGAATTCTGCATTTCTCACATAGATACCATGTTTGTAGGAATTCTGCATTCTCTCATATAGATACCATGTCCATAATTACCTGGGAATCTGAATTCTCCATATGCATATAGAGAATATGCCTATAGGTCTTTCTGAATCTTGTATATCCATTCTTCATTAGGCAATCATATTTATAGGTCTTAATCGGTCAACTGCAATTAGATATCATGTTCATAGGTTAAATAAAATTCAGCACCTAGATATCATGCTTATAGGTTTTCTGCATATTACCATGTCTAAAAAAGGGTTAAAGTCAATAACGCATAGAAAGCATGTCTATAGGAGCTATCAATCAAGTATGAATCGCTTCACTCGCTTATAAGTCCAAAACCAGTAATAATGACGACCATCAGTTGCAGAACTTATCATCTCTTTCTAAAACTTGCTTTCTTTAATAACTGACAACATTTTTATATCAGTATGTATTCAGTTTATTTCATTGTTTCTAAAATCAGTAGATAACATGCCTATAAGGTCCCCGTCCAACACCTAGGCAAGCCTTAGGGTAAAATTATAAACTGAATCAGTTTCTATTAGCTACAACCAACAAGTAGGCCTGCTTCGGGCTTCTTATCTGAACTATGTAATAAATCAGTCTGCCTCAACCTTTAAGTTTTAATCAGACCCTAAACAGTACGTGCAAGTCGTGCTAAAATTATGTGCTTCTCTGTCAAAGGAGGTATATCTGAGCCTTTTACTTGTTATGTGCTTCCCCCCAACTTGCTATACGTGTTTTTGCCTGTCGCCTTAGTATTTTACCTTTTGAAACCACAAATAAGCCAATATCTCCTCCCTTTAGGATTATTAGTCCCAAGTACCTCCGGGGCTGATAGGATTGGGGCGGGTAATAGCATGCAATAAGTAAACGAGACCATTCCGCGCTTTAATACCTTAACGAGCTGGGAAAGGGTAGATATGGATATGATGACCACGCGATAATATTACGTGTAGCCCCTCACTGAGCAGTGATTACCGGATGTTGTGTGGGGTGATCCATATTATTTGTAAACCTAGGACCCCTTTTCCCTTTGTTCTTTGTCTTCTTTTCAAATTTTTAAATCATTTCTATAAGAAAAATCATTCTCCCTTTTGTTCTTTCTAACTTTGCTTATTTGCAACCATTATGTGAAAATCCCCTCTTACTTGAAGTTTTATTTGCCTATGTGTTATTTGCACTTAAGTCACAACTATAGTTTGGCCGGGAACCACACTAGTGGATCCTGAGGGGTGCCTAACACCTTCCCCTTGGGATAATTTCAAGCCCTTACCCAATCTCTGCTTACTTAACTCAAACCCTTCTTAGTGTCCTAATGCACTTAAATCATTAGGTGGCGACTCTTTAATTCAAAACCCAATTCCCAAAAGGGAACGAGTTGTCTTCCCAAATGTCATAAACCCGATTTCGCGAGAAAAAGGGGGCGCGACAATAGGGAGGCAAGGATTTGCCTCATGCAATTATCGAGGTAGGGATTAGCCTCATGCAACTATGGAGGCAAGGATTTGCCTCATGCAATTATGGAGGCAGGGATTAGCCTCATGCAAGATATGGAGGCAAGGATTAGCCTCATGCAGATATAGGGAGGCAAGGATTAGCCTTATGCAAATATGGAGGCAGGGATTAACCTCATGCAAATATGGAGGCAAGGATTAGCCTCACGCAATTATGGAGGCAGGGATTAGCCTCATGCAAGTATGCGGGACAAGGCTTAGTCACATGCAAAGAGCGAGTAGCAAAAAAGAGTAGGATATGTCTTAGATAGAGATATATTCGGTGCCCGATGGTCTGATTGATAGTGATCTTGTTACGTGTATATTTTTGCGGATGCTATCGCTATGTCAGATGCGCCTGCGTTCAAAGAAAAATCGTAAGTTTTATGAGGGGAGGTTGGTCCGTGCTTCTGTCCGCCGGCCTTGCTTTGCTCCATTTTAGAGGCCTTTTTCGAGTTTCCCTAGGTAACACCTGACTGTTATGGAAATAGAGTTTTTGAAAACATGCAATTGTTGATGAAAGAGTCATATTAGAAACAGATTGATATATCAAGTGATTTTTAGATGAACTAGTGACCATAACATGTTTCAGAGACATTGCAGCTTTCCCATGTTAGAGTTTTGAGGGTCCTCCTCAAAATTCTGCCCCAGTTTGGTAGATGATCATTCGGCCGTTTGCAGGTAACGACCCTTGTTGAACCTTCTTCGGAATTTTGAGAATCCTTCTCAAAATTCTGCCTCAGTTTCTTAACAGATTTCTGACTGTCTGACATATGTTGGCGTTGGCTGGACTTGCTCTAGAATTTTGAGGGTCCTCCTTAAAATTCTGCCCCTGTTTTTTGTTTTTGGCAAAAATGGAAATTTTATTATGATATGACCGAACCCATAAGGCTGCCTATGTATCCCCTCTTAAACGGGAATCAGGTCAAGCGTAGTCCAATTACATCAGATGAGTAAATGTAAATAGTCTAAGCATAATACCTTTTGACTGCGTCTGAATTGATTAGTTTTGGCCAAATTTCTCCGTCCATTTCCGCAAGTATGAGTGCTCCTCCTGTAAGCACCCTGTGAACCATGTACGGACCTTGCCAGTTGGGAGAGAATTTCCCTTTGGCTACATCTTGATGTGGGAAGATCTTCTTCAGCACCAGCTGTCCTGGTGCAAATTGCCTTGGTTTGACCCTTTTGTTGAAAGCTCTGGACATTCTATTCTGATAAAGTTGACCGTGACATACTGCGTTCATCCTCTTTCCATTGATAAGGGCCAATTCTTCATAGAGGCTCCTTATCCATTCTACATCACTGAGTTCAGCCTCCTGTATGATTCTTAAAGAAGGAATCTCAACCTCGGCTGGGATGACAACTTCAATACCATAAACCAGCATGTAGGGAGTTGCCCCAGTTGATGTGCGAACTGTGGTGCGGTATCCCAATAGAGCAAATGGTAGCTTCTCGTGCCATTGTTTGTGGTTTTCTATCATCTTCCTTAGTATCTTCTTGATGTTTTTGTTTGCGGCTTCTACGGCTCCATTCATTTGAGGTCTATAGGTTGAGGAATTCTTGTGCTTGATTTTGAAAGTTTCACACATGGCTTTCATCAGATCACTGTTGAGATTGGCGGCATTATCAGTAACAATGGGCTCGAGAACTCCGAATCGGCAAACAATACGATCTCTGACAAAGTCTGCGACGACTTTCTTGGTCACAGTTTTGTAAGGTGTAGCCTCTACCCATTTTCTGAAGTAATCAATGGCCACTAGAATAAACCTGTGCCCGTTTGAAGCAGTGGGCTCGATAGGACCGATGACATCCATTTCCCAAGCGGCGAACGACCAAGGTGAGCTTGTTGCATTGAGCTCATTTGGTGGCACTTTTATCATTGGCTACCAGGTGGGGTACTCCACAACCCTGAGGACTTTGGCTTTGATCTGCTTGGTAACTTCCTCCTTGATTTTCAAGCTCATATCAGGTTTGAATTTTCTGAGTTTCTGCTTCACTGGCGGACACATGGGATTAGTAGGCAACTTGTGAGCCACTATGGACGTGCTTAGACCGGTCCTGTCATCATATGACCATGCGAAAATGTCCTCATACTATTTTAAGAAGCAGATGTACTCTTCCTTCTCTGAAGGTGATAAGTGAATGCTGATGCGAGTCTCCTTGACGGTCTCGGCGTGCCCCAAGTTTACTGCTTCGGTTTCGTCCATATTGGACTTAGGCTTATTCTCAAAGTTTTCAACCTCCCTGACAACCTCCTCGGGTATCTCGTCTTTTTCATCCGAATTATTATCCTCATATTGCGTTGCCTCATTACATGTCACAATCACCGGTTCATCAGGAAAAGTAATAATAATGTTGTAGAAAGAAAAAGTGTAGAAAATAATAATGAATAATAAAGAGCAATGCATTTGACTAAAACTGAAAAACATCTGGACAAGTACGGCTCGATGAATCGATCGTTTATTTCGAAACAAATCAGTCTTTTAAAACAATGTTACTAAAAATCTTAAATGCCTAGAATGGCTATAGAAATAAAATCTGCCAAGCTACCCAGGGACTCGGCGGGCCCGGGATGGTGTGGCGGTCCAGTTCCCGAGAACAGCTCCCTTCTCCACAATCTGAATGGTGAGGCCTTCTTCCTCCTACTCCTCAATTATTGCACTGTAGTCCATGTCTTCGTCTTCCAAGAAAAGATTCTTCAGCTCAGCTAATGCCTTTTCTTCTTCGATTCCCATATTACGTCAGCTTGGTGAAAAGCTTGATCCAGATGTGGCCCCGGTTGCTCGAAAGGGTAATACGGTCCGCGCCATGGAGGCGACCAGTCATTATACTCTTTCCATGTGTACTGACATCTGAGCCCAAAGGCAGTGCCATGACCCTTCAGTTGTATCGATTTAGTAATATCGTGGAGGTTCTTCCCAAGCTCTTTATCGGGTTCATACCCGGACCATGCTAGTATGCTTTCTATTTTGCTACTCCACCATTTGTCTTTCTCAACAGCGTTGACACGTTAAATGTGATGATAGGTTTCCCCTCCTAGCTTTCTCCTATTTTTGATAACCGGGATGGTTTGGCTGGTGTAAATGGGGTTACTCCCGTCCCCATGAATGATCACCTCCTGATGGTTCCATTCAAACTTTACTGCATGATGCAAGGTTGATGCCACAGCCCCAGCAGCATGTATCCATGGTCATCCTAACAGCAGATTGTAGGATGCAGATATGTCCAGCACCTGAAACTTGACATCGAACCACGTAGGCCCCATTTGCAGACATAGATTAATTTCTCTGATGGTAGCTCTTTGAGACCCATCAAAAGCCTTCACGTTCATGGTCCCTTCTCGTATCTCGTATAGGCCTTTGCCCAACCTCTTCAGTGTTGTCTATGGGCAAATATTGAGGTTGGATCCTCCATCAATCAGGACCCTGGTAATGAAGTAGTCTTCGCATCACACTGTGATGTGCAATGCCCTGTTGTGATTCAAACCCTCAGGCGGCAACTCATCCTTGTGGAAAGTGATTTTGTGACTTTCCAGAACCTGTCCCACCATGTTAGCCATTTCTCCGCTTGTGATATTATTGGGCACATAAGCTTCGCTCAACACCTTTATTAAAGCATTCTTGTGTGCTTTTGAATTTTGCAACAATGACAGGATGGATATCTGAGCTGGGGTTTTGTCCAAATGATCAATGATAGAATACTCCTTTGCCTGTACTTTCCTCCAAAGGTCATCTGGCCCTATTTCAATGACAGGTTGCTTGGCAGTGGCATCCTTACTTGGTCCTCCCAGGTGTTCAGGTGTATAGATTCTTCCGGTCCTAGTCATTCCTTGTGCGGCATCGGATTCCTCCATCTTTGCCTTTCCTTTTCACCTAGCTTCGGCAACATAATCCCAAGGTATTGAAATTGAAAGGAGGCGTGGTTGATACTGTCACTGTAAAAGGTACGACCACTTCTACTTCAAACGGAATAGGGGTGTCTGCGGGTGGAGCTGCCTTTACCTCAAATGGAACTGATGTGGCTACCTCAACCTCCATTGGCGAGTGAGTTTGTACTACAATAGGAGTGAGTGTAACTGAGGGTTTAAAGTCATCACCTTCCCGAATAAGCCCAATCGACCCCTCAGGATCCCACTCTTCATTCGTCTCAATCACATGTATCCCACCACCCCTATGATCAGGGAGAGGGTTGTAGTGAACATTGGGTGTGGCTTCCTTTACCTGTATGACCTTGTTGTCAATTAGTGTCTGGATCTTATCTTTCAATGCCCGGCACTCGTCAGTGGTGTGCCCCTTCATACCGAAATGGTACGCACAAGTTTTGTTAGGATTGACCCGTTGGGATGGATTCTCTAATGCCATAGCGGGAAACAGGAGTGACGTAACATGCGGCTTTCAACCTTTCATACAACTGGTCGATGGGTTCAGCAATAGCGGTGTATTATCTGGGTGGCTTGCGGTCAAAATTGGGTCTTGGTCTTGGATAATTTTGGCGAGTCGGAGGTGACTGGAAATGAGATGGTTGGGAGTTATAGGTATGATAGACAGTGGTTGGTTGGGAATATCTGGGAGATGATGGTTGATATGTAGGTGGTGGTGCTTGGTATGTGGGTGGAGGTGTTTGATATGTGGGTAGAGGTGTTCGATAGGTAAGTGGAGATTTTAGGCCTTGAGCCACCATTACCGCCCCAACGTCTTTCTTCTTTGTTATGCCGCCTGATTGCAATGCCTTATTTGTGGCCTGCAATGCCTCAAAATTCGTTACCATCCTGCTTTTGATGCCTTCCTCGATTCCTTCCCTAAGTTTGATGATATCGGAGAATTTATGGTTTTCAATAACCATCAACCTTTTGTAATACTGCGGATCTTGTGCTTTGACGAAGAATTTGTTCATCTGTTCCTCATCCGGAGATGGTCTGACCTTGGCCTCTTCCGACCTCCAACGAGTAGTATACTTGCGGAATGTCGCTGTGGGTTTCTTCTTAAGATTTTGGATGTAGAAAACATCGGGTGCGTTTTCTGTGTTGAACCTGAGTCGATCCATGAAATCTAATGCCATACTTACCCAATTGGACCATTTCTTGGGATCCTGGATGACGTACTAGGACAAAGCATCACCAGTAAGACTCCTCATGAAGAGTTTCATCCGGATCTTTTCATCTTTTCCGACTCCAACAAGCTTATCGCAATAGGTCCTCAGATGAACCCTGGGATCACCTGTACCGTCAAACATCTCGAACTTAGGAGGTTTGTATCCCTCTGGTAGTTCTACATCCGGCTATATGCATAGGTCTTCATAATTCCAACCCTCTATCCCTTTGCCGCCTTCGACACGCTGAACCCGACTTGTCAATTTCTTGAGTTCTTCGGCCATGTTCTTGATGAGCAGGTCCTTCTCAGCTGATTCTGGTGTATAGGAAGTTGGTTGAGTAGAGTGAGGTATGGTCTCCACATATATAGGGTTGTTTTGATGAGTGCCAGGGACTTGGGTGTAGTGATGGTCATTGGTTGAGTTTTGAGGATCGGGAATGGGTTGTGGTGTGTTTTGGGGAGTGTGGTAAGTGGTGGTTGGTGGGTACTGGAATTATTGGCGGTGGTGTTGTGGCAGAGTTGGTACCGGTAAGGAATTGAGATTTTGAGGTGGGGTTGTGTAATGATGTGGTGTAGGAGGGTTTTGTGGATGTTGGTTTGGTGTGTTTTGGGGAGGTGCTGGGTTCTTTGTGTTTTGTTGGTTGATGTCGGGGACGTTCAGGGTGAGTGACAAGTTGCCAAGTTGTGAACCTGCTCAAGCTCTCCTTGTAGCTCCAGTATCATTTGTTCCAATCTCAAGACTAGATCATTTGGTGTTGGAGTACTCCGGCCATCCGAAGTTTCTGCGTTCTCAACATTCTCCTTTCGGATACCACTTAAGTCGTCCATTTTTGCTTTTGCCTTTTGTATTACTTGGAGGAGGAGGAGGTGGAGGGCCTCTAGATCTGGTGGGATATGCTGATGATGCCAGTATGAGCGAACCAACCTTAGGGGTTGGGAATAAAGAATGAACGGAAAACAAAAAGGTAAACAAGTCAGTAGGTGTTCTGAAATGTTTGCAGTATTTAAACACATATTGCGAGAATGTAAATTCGTGTCCTAATTTGGGAGCCTCATTGTGCCCGAGGTAGGGCTAGCGACAAATAGATTTGGAGAACTTTAGTGCCAGTAAATGCCTCATTTCATGATATGAACATTGACGAGTCCCAAAACGACACTAAGATAATAGAAAAGTAAGTCACTATTGGCACTTGGCCTTATTACACTTAGGAAAGCAAATAAACCTATTCTACTTGGTCCCAGAAGGACTTTCCCCAGATTCGATCTTCTTGAATCCATCATACAGGTTCCCCAGCTCGCGCAGACCCAACAACAAGTAGGCTCTGGCCAAATGTCCACCTTCATTTCCTTTAGCGTTCTGGCAATCCTCAATCCTCTTTATGACTTTGCCCTCCAGCTCCACTAATCCTCTCTCCAGATATTCCAACTTTCTGTTGGAAGTGACAGCCATTTCTTTCAATTCGTCGATCAATCTCATATTCCTCTCGTGTATTTCCCGATGCTCATTCTTAGAGTCATAGACCCTCTAGTGCAGCCTGTTCTATTTGACTTGAGCTTCAGCTTCTTCATCTATGATCCTATTCCCTCGATCGGCTCCTGGCCTCACCATTCCCTTTAGATTGTCTTCTAACCATGCTGGGTAGAGGGGTTCGCACCCTGCATGATACCTGTCAGGCTCAATGGTGTTCTTTTCCACAATGATCTTGCAGTGCCACATGTGCTGAGCTTGGCACTTGTAAGGGACATTGTCATCCTAAAAGTCTGATCTTAAATGACTCATCTTGGCAACCCTTGGTACAACCTATTTCCTGCCTGCTTGCCTCATAACTCGGATAGGGACATAAGGGTATATTCCTCTCAACCCAATCAGCACCAAGTGTAGAGCGTCTCTGGATCTGATGATGAATTCGTCTGTTAGGAACCATTCAAACATCCATTGCACTTGTTCCTCGGTCATATTGTCAAAGAACTCCACCCACTCTTTGGCACTTTCCGACTGAGCAAACCTGTCCGGAATGTAATTCATCTACTTGGGTTGATGGAAGGCAATATGGTCGTTCCACCCCCTTCGCGGAAGTTCTTGGCGATACTGGCCCCTTTGAAGATGTTCTAATAACTACAACTGCAGCAACAGGTTACAACCCTCAAAATGCTTGGTCCCGCTATGACAGCGCTCCAGAGCCCTGTAGATGTCGGCTATGATCATGGGGACTATAGTGTATGTCTGTCCGTTGATCCCTTCCATCAAAGTCTTGGCGACCATGGCCAATCTAGTATGGATTCTTTCCCTTTTCATCGGGAACACTATTAGGCCCAAGAAGCACACAATGAGTACGAACACTCTGCGGTGGATGTGTCCTAGAGAAGTGATAGAAAGCTCGCCATGGAAGGTATGGTAGGATTTGCTATGGTCGTATCTCTCATACAGGTATTCGAAGGGTATGTAGGATTTCTTTAGGCATTCCAAGTTAGCATTTTTCTTCAACCCCATCATCTTTAGGAACCCTTTACCAGTACGGTTCTCCGGTACCATCAACCCAGGGCTATCCCAAGTCAGTCCCGCAAGTCCCCCAATTTCTTCTAGGAGTGGTGTCATTTCCATATCTCCGAAACGGAACACAACCCTTTCATGGTCCTAGAATAAAGTGGCAGCCTCGATCAACCTATTGTTTGGCTGAATGTCTAGTAGAGAAGGTAAATTGCCCAAGTGCTTTCTCACGTGTTTCTTGTCACTTGAGGAAAGGTCCTCCTACCAATCTAGTAGCAATGGTGGAATGTTGTTGACCATACCGAATCTGGGGACCTCATGCCTCATTTTTTGCAAAACAAAAAGGTTAGGCCCTTCTCCCCCACCAGACTCGACTACTTGTACATTCATAATTAGCATATTGGCATTTAGTTCTCCAAATCAATGCACAGAACCTGATTGTGTCCGTTGGGATTATGGAGACCCCGTTGGACTTTAGATAAGGCTCGTCTTAAAGGATTATTATGTGGACAACATATTAATCTGTTTAGGTTTGACCATGATGCATGCACAATTATGATCAAAGTAAGGTTACTATGGGGGTATAGACTGGTACCCTCAAGCGGACAACTTGAGGGGGAAAGGCACGGAACTGTCGACTGCACCGCTGATCGACTAGTTTTATCGCAAATAAGCCTTTCCGAATTTAAGGGTAATAAATTGGAAGAGTGCAACCACTCATCAAACGTCGCTATAGGATTTGACACGCACGATTGTAATATGATGTGGAACATGATTTATGCAACAATAAATAATATGTTGTCAGGTATTTGCAAGTTAGAAAATAATAAATGCAGTATTCAAATAATTGAAGGACAGTTACAGAAAGGAAACAAAGAGACAAGTCAGTTTCAGGAATAAAAAGAATCATAAATGCTTTAAAAATAGACAATTAGATTCAAATAAAGGGAAAGGGTACGGGATAAGGCACGCTTGGATTAATTCACAAAAGTAAGTTCGTTATGGTAAGAACTTAAAATCCCCAGCAGAGTCGCCATGCTGTCGTGCCCCCTTTTTTCCCTCCTCGCGGAGAAAGTCCGGGTTTCGACATTCATTGGGAATCGACTCGTTTCCTTTTGGAAATTGGGTATTTGAAGAGTCGTCACCTAACGGATTATGGTGCGTTAGGGCACCTAGAGCGGTTTACTCATGTAACTAGTTTGCATCACCAAAGATTAGGATAAGGGCTCGAAATAACCTTAAGGGAAAGGTATTAGGCACCCCTCGCGGTCCACAACGGTGGGTCCCGGCCGAACATAAACTATGTGAATTAGTCTTTTAGCAAGTAAGCAATTGCAACAAATATTCGCAAATAAAAGCATGTTTTTATATAAACACGGGTGTGATTCAAGTAATGGGAGCAAGTGAGAGGTTTCAAAAACTTGCACATATGTAAAGAAAAGTAAATTCATTTAAACAATGGGACTTGGGAAAGAGGGGTCCTAGGTTGGTTAGCCTACAGGATCATACCCACACAATGCCCGGTAATCGCTCCTCAATGAGGGGCTACACGTGACATTAGCGCGTAGTCATCATATCCTTACTACCCGATTCCCTCCCCTTGGTCGTAGCCTAAAGCGTTCTAGCAACTTTGAAAGATATACTATGCGTGCACTACCCGTCCCTTCCTTGTGGCCCTGGAGGTATTTAGTACCTCTAATTTAGGTAGTTCGAGACCATCCTAAGGTATTTAAAGGAGAAAAATCTAGGCGTCAACCAAAATCAATTAGGACTGCATTAAAGAGGGAACAATTAAAGGCTCACATTTTACCTCCACAAACAGAACATGTGCACATCTCAAAGAACAATTTTCGGATATTTAAGAGGAACTCTAGAACAGGACATCTAGGTGAGCAGAAAATTTGCAATATGGAGTTAAGACCAATGTGTCAAAGACCTATTCAGTTTGCCTACTGATTTTAGACCTATTGAATATGAGCAGTCACAAATGACAAGGCCTAGTTTTACAATTGCAGAATTTTAGTCGCCCTATGGGCTTGCCTAGGCGTATAATAGTGATGTCCTATGAGCATGGTATCTAATCATTGATTAGGAATGCGGTAAAATAGTAAACAATTTTAAACGGGCAATTTGGATCCTATAGGCATGCTTTCTAGTGATGTTAATTAACACAGTGTTGAAGAGACGAGTATGTCAGTTAATTAAACTAATTCAGAACCTACAGGTGTGAATTAAACTGATTTTAAGTCTAACTAAACTGGTTTTAGATCCTATAGGCATGATTTCTAATTAAACACAAGATGAAGCAAGCAGAATTTATTTGACCAAAGCGAAATCCCTATAGGCATGATTTCTATTAAAGCTAATTTTAAATCCTATAGGCATGATTTCTAAGGAGATGCAATTTGAATACATGCTGTAATGGGAACTGAACCTCAGTTACTTTACACCCTATAGGCATGATATCTAAGTGAACATCGCAGCAAATTTACAGGCATGTTATTAGGATGCAGGATTGATTTTTGAATCCCATTGGCATGATGTCTAAGTGAACAAACATTGTAAACATGGTAACAGCTTATAGGCATGATATATAGACAACATATTGTAACGTCCTACAGGCATGGTTTCTAAGAATGTAAGCATTCTTTTAAAATCTTATAGGAAGGATATCTACCCATTCCCCAACGAAATGTGCATAATAATCCCTCCCAGTTTACTAATTTCCCCAATATCTGTTTACAAAGATTATTACAGACCAAGAACTGAATAAATTACATAAATACAAATATACATTAATCTATAGGGATCCTGAAGTAGGCCTAATGTAGTTTCCAAGCCTTCAGTAGTCTCAAGTGCCGAAAGTTCCATAGCCCAATTCATGTCTAGGTGCGCTGGAGTTCCCTAAGGACCTCAAGGATCCAGTGCAGTGCTCACACCCAGACCTTTCTCAAATAAAAATTGATTTATGTACAGTGTGGAAGTGCCAGCCCTGATATGCCAGAGTTCAAAGAGATCTCAAGGGTCTCAAAGCATTACACATACCAGAGGGGCAGGACTTGATGAACTAAGAGTAAGTGAGAGTGTGTAATGACTTGAAAGAGTTTGGTAAACAGTAGCAAAGGGGCTTTTGAAGTAAAAGATTTTCTTAAATCAGTACTAGTTAGGGTGGAAAATAGTTTGAGGAAACATGAAGAACATTTTTGAGGTCAGAGAGCAAGTTACAGAACACACAGTTTCAAAAACATTTTGGGCAAGCAAACTCTTCATAGAGGGAGAGAGGGATTGGGGGATACATAGAATATAACCTAGTGAATAAGCAAACAGATATACAAATGAGGTTGAGGAATTGACAAGTTAGTTACAAAGATTACAATAAAGACATGTTGATAACACATAAGTCTTAGGCACAAACAAACTACGCTAGCACTTCATGAAGCATTCAAAGTTCAGAAATACTAACCACATACAGAGCAAGCAGGATGTAGACATGCTGGGTGAGACAGTAAGCAAACAATGTAGCTTGGACATACTAGTGAACAAATAGGTTTCATGCAATTATCTAAAGCAGGATTGGGCCTGCTAAACAGTACACTAGTTGTAGATTTTAATAGATCAAACTTAAACATGTTGAGTGATACAGTAATTAGGCAGTGTAATCTAAGCATGCTGGTTACACATTGAGCATATGACAGTAGAATGGCAAATAGAACTGGAAATCACAACTAATGAACTGCAGCGACAAAGAAACACATAATTTTGGAATGTGAATTGAATCAGGACATACCAGTCAAGGAGAGAATACAGAGTATAGAGCAGAGATGGTGCAAATAGCCAGCCTTGGCTTACAGCCGGTTGGATTAGTGAGAATTGCAAGTAACAGAAGAGAATAGAGAGCTTTTGTGAATGTGAGAGTGTGGAGGAACTAGTGTTCGTGTTTAAGAAGTTAAAAATAAGAGAGTTTATATAGTAGCTCGAGAGTAGAGTAAATAAGGTAAAAGAATCAACTTTAGTCAATTAAAGAAGTCACATAATCCAATAACATAAGGGTTCAGAATAGACCTCCCTTAATTGAAGGCAATCAGCTAAACGGTAATAACAAGGAGCCTAATTAAGGAAAGAAGTTCAAATCAATCCAAATAAAGGAGTTCAGAATAAAATAATTAGGGGTCTAATTAAGGGAAGAATCATGTAAAGGAATCTGTAAATATACAGGCAATCAAATGAGGCAAGAATGACTAATTAAGGCCGTAAACAGGGAATCAGGCAAGACTTAGGCATACAAATCTCTAACAGAGCAAATCAATCAGCCAAATTTCAAAGTAACAATGATTTCTGGAAAGAATATACCAACTCCCATAAATAGAAAATAAACTAAGTAAAGACTTCACAAAAAATATAGAAATTAGCCGGAAAGCAATATTCAAACCCTAATAGGGCTCAATTAGGGTAAAAATTATAGAATTCTGGATTTGACAAAGGAAAATCGTGTAAGTCAAAAATACAGGATGAGTTAATGCGATTGGTAACGCTGAAAGACTTAAAATCAAAGCAAAGACTGGAAAAAATCAGCATATAGAATCAACTAGGGTTTGAACGCTCATGCAAAAATCAGTCGATGTGAAGAAGAAACATCTTATTAAACATTAATAACTTAGAAGAATATTTGAAAAATAGTTCGGGATAAACCCTAGTTTAAGAAGAACGATTAAAAAGCGAGATAATCAATTAAAGTAAAGGGGTTTTTGGAGGAAAACACTTGATAATACCCAGATCATCTCAGATCTATGAATATCTGAGAAGAGTTGACAATAGTGAACTAGGGTTTTCAGAAAAGAAAATAGCAGAGATGAGAGAATAGGTCCAAAACTCATAGATTCGTAACAAAATAGCAAGAAGTTCTCACTCACAGTCGAACCATGGCCTGAGACAGGCTAACGAGCAAAGTTTCAAACCAGAACCAACTAGGTTCTTCGAGATCTTCTCAAGGATCCAGAAAATCAAGGAGCCATGGCGTGTAGAAGGCCAAGACTGGCCCGAGAAGCCATGGAAGCTTCATAAAGAGAAGATCTACGCTGGTAACGGCGTGTTAGAACTAGGGTTGGGTCGAGAGTATTTTGAGACAATAGGGAGATGATGACGGCGAGTGACGGAGAGAAATGAGAGGGTTTGGGGGGGTTAGGTCTAGGTTTAATCATGGAAGGGGGAATCTGGACCGTTGATCAAAACGATCAAGGGCCATGATTTGGCAAGAAGTGGGTTGGGTGACTGCTGAGTTTGGGCTGGGTAGTTTTTAGGCCCGATTGGGATTGGGGGGGTTAAAATTGGGCTAATTTAATAGGCTAGGTCAAAAATAAAAAGGGGCTATTTGTTAAATACGTTTTTAATTTATAAACAATTTTTAAAAATAATTAATGGGCTGTAAAAAATGATTTTCATGCTTGGAAATATTTAAAATAATTATTTAATATTTTAAAAATATAAAAGGCTATTTTCTGGTAAAATAACGTAATACCGCATGCATAGGCTATAATGGCAAAGTAATTGCAATTACATCCTAAAAATACAAATGTGGCTATTTGTGCATAATTGAAACTTAGAACAAATGCAAATGGTAAAATTAAGCCACAAAAACTATTATAAAATTATTTTGTGATGCAATCAGTGATTGTTTTATAAAACAAATGCTGGGATAAACTAATTAAAAGGTTTTAAAAATGCAAAAATTGTATAAAAAAAATACAGGTTGATGCCAAAGCATAGTTTTGAAAATATTATGGGAAAAATTGGGTATCAACAATTGTCTTTTCCGCAACTGCAGTTGCGTAGATGTGTGGTACGGATCGCAGAAGCGGGGGCCTAGTTTTAGTGTTTTACCGCAAAAGCGGAGTTTTGGTCGCTTCTGCGACACCGCAGATGCGGTTAAGTGTCCGCAGAATCGGAAGTGCTGGACAGAATGATAAATACAAGGGTTCGCGATTTTGGCTTCATTTTGACATTTCCAAGCTCGGATTGAGGCGATTTTTGGAGCAGTTCTCACCATATGAATTGGGGTAAGTGTTTTATACTCAGTCTTGGTTATATTTCATGAATCTATCTTTGATTTTAGCTTTTGGTTGATGAATTGAAAGAGGAAATTGGGGGTTTTGGCCTAAAGTTTCATAATATGAATTTTTGAGTTTTGAACACCGATTTGGAGTCGAATTTGAGTGAAACTAGTATGGTTGGACTCGTAATTGAATGGGTTGTCAGATTTTATGAGTTTTGTCGAGTTTCGAGGCATGGGCCCGGGTGTGATTTTCTGCCGGATTTGGGATTTGATGTAGAATTTGATCTTTATCAATTGTAATTGCTTCATTGGGCTTTATCTGATGTATTTGAGTTGCTTTTGGCTAGTTTTGAGTCGTTCGAAGGTCGCTACGCGCGTGATGGCATTCTTGGAGCATCAATTGGCTTCCTCGGTCTTGGAATCGGCTTGTTTAAGATAAGTATCTCTTCTAAACTTAGTGCTTGTCACGACCCATACCAATGGGCCGCAACGGGCACCCGGTACCTTACTCAACCGAGTACCTACGTAACGTATCTTTCTTATCATACTATCTTAGGTAAATGAACAGAGAGGCTGTCGTGAGATAAGTAGAATAAAACTTGGGGAAATACTCGAAATTGGACGACCTAACATGTAATCCAAACTTATACATATAATGTACGGGACTATAAGGCCGGCATGATCCTTTATATACTGAAAACATTGGCCGACAAGGCCATACAAGTATCCGTATACATGACATCTGTCTACAAGCCTCTAAGAATACATAATATCATAAAGGTCGGGACAGAGCCCCGCCATACCAATCAATACATGTACTAATCATACTGACAAAAAAAGCAACTCCGGAGCAAATGGAGTGCACCAACACCTTCCGCTGAGCTGATAGCCTACTCGGAGGACTCTCAACCTATCTATTGAGACCTGCGGGCATGAAACACAGCGTCCCCAGGCAAAAGGGACGTCAGCATAAATAATGTTCTGAGTATGTAAGGAATGACAATCAGTAAATATTAGACATGAGAGAAACATGAAGTAAAAGACTCAACATATAAGTCTGGATAACTCTGTAAATCACGAAATACTTATAGTGTCATGCATATGCGTATGAATGTCATGTCGTGCATATCTACATGTGTTGATAACGTCATCAAGCCTCTGAGGGCATCCTATCATATTATCTCGGCCACTGTAGGCAAAATCATCAACGTATACCAGTTGATCAGGTGGTGGTGCGTATATAACGCCGTAACCTTTTACCATATCCTATATACATATAAATACATGTATATACGCGTATATAACGCCATCTGGTCATGGGTCAATGTACATGTATTAATGAATGCAATGCATGAGAAGTACGTCAATAAAATCTCTCAGAATGTCAAAAGACCATTATGCCTTTGAGTAATATCATGAAGCAATCTTTTTCAACTTACATATTTTTTCGAGACCCATGAACAGAAGATGTAATAATAAGACATATGGGAATTTAAGAATATAAGCATCTCTAGCATTCCTACGAATAGAGTCATTTATGGAAGTTGTGCATTTGCTCATTTTGTTTGTATCGTATGGATCATGCCAAAAGGAAAGAAGGGATAGCCTTAACATACCTAAGTCGATTATCTTGAGAACGATTACACCCTACTCTCTTAAAATTGCAAAATCTCACGTTCATTTGAATTGGTTAAGGTCATTGGCGTTGCTCATATGACTTTTGTTTGTAACACACAATATTTACGTTGAATCCTCATTAGATGCCTATGAGAATAAGTTTGTTATTCATGTTACTTATCCATCCATGTCTCTTAAGTTAGAGATAAACTTTATATTTGGATGTGCAACCACCACATGACTATAATGATTTATATCTTGCCACCTATTATTCAAATGAGTTAAGAGTCATAAGGATTGGGGGCTGCCACGTAATTCCCTTGTTGGGGGGATTTGATCTTTATCTAATAATCTTTAATTAATTAGGTAATATCCCATTACCCAATAATTAACCAATTACCCACATAATTAATAATTATCTCAGCTTACTTAAAATACTACTCACTTTTAACATACCTTATACACCATACTATCATAGGCATATAGTACCTTGTATGGCACTAGTCCATAAATATCGGGTATTGTAGCTCGGACCGTATTTTATCCCATATTCGACAAACTCACTTTCTTTGATCCGTTTACCCTTTAACATTCACGGCACTTACTTATCACTTGGTATAAATAGCATAAATGCTTATAACCTCAAGATAATCTCACCCCCGATTCTACGCCGATTAACTTACGACGAAACTTTTACGTATGTAATGCGGGATATAACGGAAATAGCATAATATTTGTAACCTTAAAATAATCTCGTTCTCGAGCTTGCGTCGATTAACTTACGACGAAATTTTAACGTATGAAATGCGGGATGTCACATCTCATTTCCGAGCTTTCATTAATTTACTTACGGCGTACTTTCACGTACAATAATATGGGGTGTAACATCATTCCCCCCTTTGGAACATTCGTCCTCGAATGTTGATTGATGCATTTATCGTTATCATAACCTATACCTCTTGCAAATACTTTAGTACTCTCCTTGCCATCTAGGCAACCGTTGGGTGAATTAATCCAAAGGCCAGGCATTCCCTCCTTTAGGCCTCTTTCTCGCACCATGACTTGTGGCCAGAATCCTTCCAATCTCATAACTATCGCTACCTTCTGTCATGCAGCCTGTACGACTCTGACCTTGTAAGTGCGCCTATGCGACTCTTATCTCCTTTTTCCTCCGGCTTTTAGCCAATCTCTATGCCTCACTTTGTAAACATATACAGAGCTTGATAAGATGTCCCTCTGGTCATCTATGGGTATACTGAAGTTCTTCGCCCGTACTTTGTCGAACTTATGACCATTGCTATATCAAGTTTCATAGACCCAGTTATCTATCCGTATGACTTTACTTCATCTAGGTAGGTCATACTATACCATAACTCTTACTTCGATTTATCATTGCTGAGGTCTGCTACCAAACTTTAGGTTATTATTGTTGCTTATCCTATATGTATAAATCTAAGTCCTTTAATGTTTCTTCATTACTGTTCATCTTAAGAATGATGGCCTAAGCTCATCTCATACTGTTGAACTTTTATCCATCTATTGTTGGTTCACCTTAATGTTGATGTATAATCTCCCACTTGATAACTTGACCTCTTATGTAACACTGCCGCCAGGGCTCACGTCTCATCAGAGAACATCTGAAACGATTAGACTGATCCACCTGGGAGCGATACTGTACTTCCATAACCATATTTCTTAGCATCCCAAGGTGATTCACCTTTCGTAGGTATTTTAGTTCTGTATAATTCCTAAGATTCCCCCTCCCCCCCCCCCTTTCTTCTACAAATCATTACTCAATCGAAGGCCCAAACATCATCCTTTATTTACCATAATTACACCCTCATTCTACTAGCAGGGCAGCATTCCATCTCTTCTAAATGCTACTAGTCTTAGGCTCCGTTGAGTTCATTCAGACTATACTAAGCTTTCTATAACTTAGAGAAACCATCAGCTCTCTTCTTTTCATGAGCTTAATCATGAGGACTTATCTATTCTCGTCACCTTCTCACTCGCCCTTTCTTATCCTTACTCGCGTCTTTTAGAACCTTGTCGCTTCACCATACAATAGCTTGCGACCTACACATATCTATTTATATTACTCGCAACCTTTCAACTTGCTTGCATCATAGATTTCCTTATGTCATTCTGGAACATCAAGCAAGATATCACATCATCTTTAACTCTTTTTTTTTTTTACTATTTTAATCAGGCTTCTCGATACCTAGAAACCATAATGGTCATTTCTTGCTGTCATCTCATTCAATTCAGTGATATTTCGTACTCAGCCACATTCATGCATTCATATCATATCTCAGTCTAAATTGTTACTTATTGATACATCATATCATTTTTTCAGGTCAGTTTTCATGACACTGTGAGCCCGTGGGTGAGACTGGAAAGATTGATGACTGAGTGAGATCGAGAGCCTGATTATGATAGTTATTAGATTGGGTTGCACGCCACAGCGGTTATATTCATGATTATGATAACGCTTGGGCTGAAGGAGCCCCTCCGGAGTCTGTAACACACCCCTAGTGAGTGCGAATGATATTATTGAGGGATGGATTTCCTTGGACGTGGATTTGTGCGAAGTATTTGATATCATGAGATGGATTTCTCCACAAGGTTGGATTTCCCTTTCTCCTCGGTACCGGATGATTTCTAGTTAGTATCATATATGTTCCGGTATGGATTTCCCTGGGCCGCATGGGCCATATACAGTACCGAGTGGTCGAGCATTTATATATTACTGAGGGATGGATTTCCCTGGACATGTATTTGACCGAAGTACTTGATACCTGGAGATGGATTTCTCCACAGGGATGGATTGCCCTTTTCCTTGGTACTGGGTGACTTCTTGTCAGTGTTGTATATGTTCTGGGATGGATTTCCCTGGGCCATATTGGCCACATACAGTACCGAGTGGTTGAGTATGATGAGGGGAGAGTGTGAGTACATGATTCATCTCTGGGATACATGGAATTGGCATGCACAATGTGGAATACATGCATAGAGACGCATTTCCTCATGCTGTACGATATCACGTCATTCATGACTTTTTTACACATATTGATATGTGGTTAAAGAGAGGTATTTCACATTTGTTATTTGGAAATTAGATGAAATATTTAATTTATTGTGGAAAGGATTTTTCAGGAACATTTCAGTTTTCAAACTATCTCATAATATTTCAATGATTTCGAAAAAGGATTTGGGTTTTCACTGATATTCTTGAAAAGCGGAACTATTTTCGTAAAACTGTGAAAAGGCTGAGCACCTTATCTTTGAGCTATCTCTTTATTTATTTGCATTACACTGTTATGAACTACTATTGGTATTGGACCCGACCTATGTTCCAGCTGATAACTAGGGATTTTGACGTGTTCCATGCTCCTTCTTGCTTACGCTTTGATTATAAATTCTTACAAAATAGTCCCAAAAAGGCTCATAAGTTGTGCTTGATTGCAGGTTTGATCAACAAAGTGACGAGATATCAAAGATCAGCTCAAAAGGAGTGAAACCGGCACAAGTATAAAAGACAAGACAACTCAGGACAAATAGGCCTAGTGCGGCCGCACTACACTTTGTGCGGTCCGCACTAGGGAGATTCAAAGACATGGATTTTAAGGCATCAAAACAGTGCGGCCGCAGTAGATATTGTGCGGCCCGCACTGAAGACACCGCGGCCGCACTACCATTTTATGCGGTCCGCGGAGCCAAGGTTCAAGCCTGTGCGGTCCGCGGTCGTGTTTGTGCGGACCGCGCTAGATGCCTCCGCGGCCGCAGTCCATTCTGTGCGGTCCGCGGAGCCTAGTTTCAGAGAGTTGATTTTTCAGAGTCAAGAGCCTAGTGCGGCCGCACACCATTTTGTGCGGTCCGCACTGACCCCATAGGGGCAATTTTGTCCAGTTTTTCCAGCTTAGTATAAATAGAACATTTTTCCATTTTTAGGGTATCAGACATTACAGTACTGTAGCTGCGCTCGTGAGACGATATTTCTTAGCCATTTTTGGCATCTTTACGTGCTTTTAATCATTGAAACTTTGTATTTACTTTAGTAATTAATTAATATGTCTTTCTCTTCATCTATTTCTCTGATTTTCTCTTCAAGCATGAGTAGCTAGACCCATTAACTAGGGTTGTGGCTCAACCCTAGTGTAGGTAATTGATGGGTGTTGTGATTTAAGGTTATATTGACCATGGGTGTTTGTTATTTGGGTCAATTTTATGGTTTAATTTATGAATTAGTGGTTGCAAACACTAGTTTGTGCTAAGTTGACTTGGGCTCTTCTTGAGGAAGAGAGCCTAAGTCTCCAAAATTGACTCAATAAGGAATTAGGATGGACTCAAAAGATTTGATAGTCCCGATTAAAGGGTTAAACCTCGAGAGAGTAATTACCCGACTTGAACCCTAAGTGTTTGGGAAAATATGCATACCTAATTGGTCTAGAGAGAGTCAATTGGGCAAAACCACTCTTTCTACCAAGAGGTGTAGAGTGGGTAGTATCGAGCAACGGTTATAACATATTTCCCCAATCATGTCAATCGTGCCTTAGATGCAATTACCCGTCAATTAGCCACCTAGGTGAAAGTCACTACCCTAGTGCCTTTTAAACCATTAGATACACTTTGTAGCAATTTACTCTTAGTTTAATTCAGTTGTAATTATAATTTGTAGTTTGATCATAGTAGAATATAAAGAAAAACCAAAAATGAATAGAAGACCAATTAAGAACACATACGCAAACGTAAACTAGATAGATACTCGATTCCAATCCTAGCTCTCTGTGGATTCGATCCCGACCCAAAATCGGGTAAAAGCTATTGCGACCCTCTCTTGCTACTTTTTAGTAGTGCGGAGTTGGTAGCGATCACTAAGGTCACTAATTTCCCTTTGCAGTTGATAAAGCTTCGCTCCATTAGTCTGATCATATCTGTCTTCTAACTCTTGTCATTACTCCTTAGTGTCGTTGACATATTGTAGACTATTAGCTAGATTCTTTGAGAGTGAATTCAAAATCCACGATGTAACCATATCATCGCAACGAGCCCACTGATCGTAGGTCGCTTCATTAGTGTTAGGCTTCTTACACTTACCTGTGATGAATCTGACTTTGTTCTTTACTGACAAAGCCCTAAGGACTCCTCTTCTCCAGGATCTGTATCCAGTTCGGTCAAAAACAACAGGAATAGCATCGTTTCGGCACTCTCCGACGGGTTCATGTACAGTGGGCTAGTCGAATCCAAATTTCCAGTTGTACTTTGAGTTTCCTTGTCTCCAGCCATCGATTGAAGTGGATTGTCAGAAGATCGGAGCAATTGATTACTCAATTTGAAGAAATTTGATGAAAATTTTCAGAAACCCTTCCGTCAAGGCTTGAGCTCGTACTTTCCGATTTTAAGGATCGAAAAGATAAATTGATGGAATTGAGGAAGATTTATGTTGAGAAATTAGAGCTATGCTCTGATACCATATCGAAAGTGAAGCTAACGCGGCAGACCAACCTCTATTGTTGGTTGTCCTCAAGCTTCCATAGAGAGAGAAGGTGAAGGTTCGAGAGAAGAAGAATTGGGAAAATTTTCTGTGTATTATTTCATCCGCTAACTTCAGTATATATACATGTATATAGAAAAGCAAAACTAATGACAGGTAATTACCAAACTATCCTTGTAACTAACTAACTAATCTCAACTAACTAACTTATAAATGCAATACACTAATATACTACAATTCTATAACTTCAATAGTATTAATCTATATATTGCACATCAGAAAAAAATATCAAAAGGTTAAAAGCTTAGCAAGGATTCTCAAGTACACAAGCTGACTCTTATTAATTGCATAGAAAAATTGCCAAAAAAAAATATTATTTCAAGCCCCAAGAATCATTGAAATAAACAATAAGTAGAAGAATTAGCAACAGAACATAATTAGCTGATTTTTTTTTTTTGGGTGGAATGTACATTAGAAGAATCAAAGCTTTGTTTCATCTTCCAATAGCATTAGTCAAAAGATCAGATCAATAAAGAATTACCATAATGCCTCATTTCTCTTATATTGTTCTGATATTTTTTTGTTTTCCATTCTTTTAAATGGGATAGAATTATCTTGTAAGTTTACAACTTAGACAAATATAATACTCTATGCTTATCCACAGAGAAGAAATTTGTTCTTCAGAAAATTATTCACTCGTCGAAGCATTATCGAAGCTCCTCTTAAAATAAATATTAGGTGAGAACTCTAAAGTAATTAGAATCCTTCGAATTATGAAATTATGGCACTATATATTTTGAAACCCTTACTTTACTCATAAATAATTAAATATTAGTACATTAACATTTTTTCAGAGAAAGGTGATGAAGCTCGAAGATCAGATCACTGGAGCTAAGAAGAAGATGAACAAGAAGGTTCTAGAATGAAGAACTCATTAGAAAGCATGTGAGCTGAAAATGATTGTATATTCCACTATGTAAAACTCAATACAAAACATACAAGTCCTACTTATATACGTATATGACAGCTGTACTAATCATTCACCACTAACTACTCTAACCACCAATCACATAATTAGTTATAACTAACCTTCAGCTAACTACACTGACTCACGTGACTGTCATGTGTCACTCTTCTCCTCAATACTCTCCCTCAAGCTAGGTGGTGCAAATAAGTTGAGCACTCCTAGCTTGCTCATCAGGTACTCATGTTGTGATCTTCCAAGTGCCTTTGTAAACAAATCTGCTTCTTGGTCTTTAGACATCACATACTTGGTTTTGACAATCCCTTGTTGAATCCTCTCTCTGATGAAGTGTAAGTCTATCTCTATGTGCTTTGTATGCTCGTGAAATATGGGGTTTGCAGCAATTTGAATTGCTGCTTTGCTGCCACACTGTAACTCCACTGGCAGCTCAACTTCAGCACCCAGCTCTTTGCAGAGTCCTGTCAACCATGATATTTCTGCAACTCCTGCTGCCATGCTCCTGTACTCTGCCTCTGCAGAGCTTCTTGAGATTGTGCACTGTTTCTTGGACTTCCATGACACTGAAGAATTTCCCAATTTCATCACATACCCTGTTACTGATCTCCTAGAAACAGGACATGATGCCCAATCAGCATCACAGAATGCTGTCAACTTAGAGGACTGTTTGGAACTCATCAGCAACCCCAAGCCTGGTGCTCCTTTGATATATCTCACAACCCTTATAGCAGCTTCCATGTGAGACTTCTTTGGACAATGCATGAACTGGCTTAATACATGGACTGCATAGCATATATCTGGCCTAGTCATAGTAAGATACAGCAACTTTCCCACTCATCTCTGATATGGCCCTGAGTCTACCAGCTTTTCATCTTCTTTCAAGTTTAAGTGTTGATCATATTCCGCAGTAGTAAATCTTTGGTTGTATTCCATTGGTGTAGTCACAGGTTTTGAGCCTGCCAATCCAAGGTCAGTGATTAACTCTATTGCAAATTTTCTTTGGTTCATGAATATTCCTTCCTTGGACCTTGCTAGCTCGATCCCAAGGAAGAACTTCAACTCTCCTAGGTCCTTGATCCTAAAAGTACCCTGTAGCATGGTCTTTGCCTCAGAAATCAATGCTTGGTCATTCCCAGTTATGAGGAGATCATCTACATATACCAAGATTATGACTAATCTCGTTCCTTGCTTCTTTCTGAACAAGGAATAGTCAAAGTGACTCTGTACAAAACCAGAGTTTAGCAACGCCTCAGTTAATTTGAGGTTCCATTGCCTTGAAGCCTGTTTTAACCCATATAGGGATTTGTGCAGCCTATACACCTTCTCCCCCTAGTTGGGAAATCCCTGGGGTGGACACATATATACTTCTTCAGTGAGGTCTCCTTGGAGAAATACATTATAAACGTCCATTTGATGCAAATTCCAGTTGTTGGCTGCAGCTAAAGCTATAACTACCCTGACTGTCGCCATCTTGACTACAGGGGAGAAAGTTTCCTGATAGTCTAGGCCTTCTATTTGATTGTAACCCTTAGCTACTAGCCGTGCCTTGTACCTTTCAACCTCTCCATTGGCCTTATACTTTACCTTGAACACCCACTTGCATCCAATAGGAGTCTTCCCTGCTGGCAAATCTACCATAGTCCAGGTCCTGTTGTCCTTGAGTGCATTTAACTCCTGATGCATAGCATCAAGCCATTTGGCGTCTGATGCAGCCTCCTCATAAGTCAAAGGCTCTCTAATGCTGGTAATTTTGGACAAATAGGACAGATACTTGACTGAGAAACCTGCATGAATCAAATAGTTATGCATTGGGTATTTGCAAAGCTGCTGCCCTTCTGACCTTGTCAAGGAACCATTGCAGACATAATCTTGTAGCCACACAGGCTCATTAGTAGTCCTGGCTGACTTCCTTAATGAAGGACCCACAGGAACAGGTGTATCCTATTCTGAAGGAGGTGATTGCTGAGCTGGAGTGTCTTTAGAGAATAAAGGAAGTGGTGATGAAGGTTGTGTATCAGCAGTGTGGTTGTCTGCAACAGGTGGCATTGCTGAAAGGGATGCATCAGCATCATGTGTGTTGATCTGCACAGGAACAGCATCAGTAGTGACTGGATAGTGCAGTACACCATTAGGGAAAAGCTGCAAATTTCCTTCCTTAAGTAGTTGAAATGGAAAGATATGCTCCATAAACTTGACATCCCTGCTTACAAACAAAGAGTTAGTTAAAATATTATGCAGTGTGTATCCCATCTGGGATAATGAATATCCCATCAACACAGCTCCAACTGATCTAGCTGCAAACTTATCCTTTCCTCCCACAACCTTAACAAAGCGTAGACACCCTATAGTTCTCAGGTGCTTTAAAGATGGAACTCTTCCATACAACATCTCAAAAGATGATTTTCCTGACAACACTGATAGAGGCAACCTGTTTATGACATAAATGGCTGCCTGCACACATTCCCCCCAAAATTTGAGAGGGAAATGACCTTGCAATCTAATAGCCCTGGCCACTTTCAGTATGTGTCTTTGTTTCCTCACCACTACCCCATTTTGTTGTGGGGTGTGAACACATGAACTCTGGTGAATCATTCCATAAGATTGAAACAAAATGTGGCATTCAGAATTTAAAAACTCAGATCCATTGTCACTTCTTATTACTTTCACAGTCACAGCAAATTGAGTCTTTATTAAGGCTAAAAATTGTCTTAAACATACAACCACATCACTCTTGAGCCGTAGTAAGTAAATCCATGTCATTCTGTTGCAATTATCTACCAGGGTAAGGAAAAATATATGTCCACTATGAGTTTGTACTCTATATGGACCCCAAACATCTACATGAATCAATTGAAATGGTTTATCTGATCTACTTGTACTCTTAGGGAAAGGCAATCTGCCTTGTCTAGCCAAAGGACAGATTGTGCATTCCTTTATTTCATCACTACTAGCTTTGAACTTCATGTTTGGAATTTGTTTCACTACTCTATTTGGAGCATGTCCAAGTCTTCCATGCTATACTTTTAAGTCCTCCTCCTGCGCAGTAGATCTCTGAAGATGTACATTTGCAGCCTTGGCTTCAAGTTTCTGATGCTGCAAGTTGTACAAACCTTCTAGTTCCTTACCAATCCCCTTCACCTTCCCACTGTGAAGGTCCTGCATTATCCAGAAGTCAGGATAAAAGGATATAAAACATCTTAAATCCCTTGTGAGCTTGGACACATACAAGAGATTATATTTAAAATTTGGAACATACAAAATATTCTTAACAGTACTGTTTTCACCAATTCTACTCTCTCCAGTACATTCAACATCAAGTGAAGTTTCATCAGGTAAATATACCTTTGGTGCATTGCCTAGGAAATCTGTGTTTATCTTGTCAAGTAGCTCTCTAGTGTGAACCATGTGGTTGGTTGCACCAGAGTCTACTATCCAATTCTCATCTTTAATCTTTTCATTTGTAACAAAGGTCTTAGATGTACCTGCAAAACTTGCATTTTCACCTGTCCCTGTACTGATCGGCTTCAATATTTGGTCATATTGCTCTTGAGTAAACATGATTGGCCTTCCTCCTTGTGCCACATTTGCAGCAGATGTGTTGATCACTTGTTGTGCCTCCTGTGTAGTTGTATTGGTCACCTGCTTTGTCATTGATTGTTGTAAAATCCTCCCGTATGGTTGCATTGGCCATAGGTCTTTGAGGAAAGCCTGTTGTCTTCTTCCTCATTTTGAAATCAGTTGGATAACCATGCAGTTTGAAGCAAGTGCCTCTTGTGTGTCCTTTATAGTTGCAGTAATCACAGAATAGATGTCCTCTTCTGGGTTTATAATTGTTTCCTGAATTCATGCCTTTGTTGGTGAATAGTGCTGTTCCATCTCCAATGTCTATAGACTAAGAGAACTTTCCCAAATCTCTTTGGCTTTCTTCAGAAACTATCATGGAATATGCTTTGTTAACTGTAGGAACAGGGCTCATCATCAATATCTAACTCCTAGGTTGGCTATATGTTTCATTTAGCCCCATAAGAAACTGCAGCAGCCTTTGATACTCAAATGTTAAAAATAGCTTTTAGATTCTGGGCAGTCACACCCAGGGCAGGGCATCAAGGCATCATATTCCTCCCAGAGGTCTGTCAATTTGGAGAAATATGCAGAAGCTGTGGAAATTCCCTACGATAAAGTTGCAATTTCCTTGTGCAGGAAGAAGATGCGAGATCCATCTACCTTATCATACTTATCCTTCAGATCAGTCCAGACTTTGTGTGCACTAGATTTGTAGACAATTCCACTAAGTAATTCTGTGCTCACAGCATTCATAATCCATGACAGAACTATTGCATTACACTTCTCCCAAAGCTCATGCAAGGATCGATCAAACTTATCCTTAGTACATCGTCCATCAACAAATCCTAGCTTACTCTTACCAATTAGACCTATTTTCATAGATCTACTCCACAATGCATAGTTTTCAGATCCAGTTAGTTGAATAGAGATCAAGGAACTACCTGGAGTATCATATGGCTGTAAATACAATGGATGATGATGATCTATGTTCGTTGTTGTGCTTGTTCTAGTTGAAGTTTCTTCTCCATTAGCCATTGCCAACAGATTCAGCTGATTTTACTATCAAATTCAAGGAATTATAGATTCGCAAATCGCAAATCAAAAAATAGAAACTAGGTTAACTGATTGAAGAAAAATTCGAACAATCAGCAACAAAATGATTCTAAGGAAACAGAAGATATCCACCACAACGATCGTGTATTTAGCCCCTGGGCTCTGATACCATGATGAAGCTCGAAGATCAGATCACTGGAGCTAAGAAGAAGATGAACAAGAAGGTTCTAGAATGAAGAACTCATTAGAGAGCATGTGAGTTGAAAATGATTGTATATTCCACTATGTAAAACTGAATAAAAAATATACAAGTCCTACTTATATACATTGTATATGACAGTTGTACTAATCATTCACCACTAACTACTCTAACCACCAATCACATAATTAGTTATAACTAACCTTCAGCTAACTACACTGATTCACGTGACTGTCATGTGTCACTCTTCTCCTCAATAAAAGGAGGTGCAACAGTAACTATCAAGAAGTGTAGTGAAATTGTTAGATGGTCAACTCGACTTTTAATCAGAAGTTCGAATTTTAAACTTTGGAAATAAAAAATATTAATAGGGGTCGCTTTATGGTCAATTGATCCTATTTCAATTATATGGCTAGTCTATCCACTGCTAATCACTAGTCTACTGGGCTTCGGACAACGGATGGTTTCAAGATCACATCAACAAAGAATTACCATGATGCCTCATTTCTCTTATATTATCTTGTAATTTTAAAATTCGAAAACCGAATTCCGAACAGAACTGAATTAATTTAGTATTTTAGTATCGATTTATTCGATATTTTTCGATATAAACTTTTTAGTATTTCGATATTTCGGTATGAAACCCGGTATTGAATTTTTGATATTTTAGTATATACCAAAATACTAAAATATTTAAGTGCTTTACATATAGTATACACTGACCAGCCCACCTTTATTTCTATTTTCAGCCTAATAAGCCTAAGTCCAACACCCCAATTGCCCAACCCACCCTCCCACCCCCTAATTCCCTAGTTCCCTTCCTTAGTTCCTTAGGCAATTAGGCAGGCTTACGGCTTAGTAGTCAGTAGCATACCCCATTTCCCTTACAGCTTGTTTGGATAGTTGTTCCTCGTTATATTGTATTGTATTGTTATCCCAAAATAATATTTGTTTTGATTGTTTCATTAAAATTGGTTGTATTGTATTGTTAAATTCATTGTTCCGGAACAATGAAAAGTCCCCTTTTTTGAAACAACCGATTTGGTGTGGTGGGATTGTTTCCTATTTTTTTTCCAATTATGCCCTAATTTATTACTCCATAATTCTATTTTACCCTTTATCTTTTTTCTATTTTAGCTCCAAATCTCCAACTTATAACCTACTTTATTTTTTCAGACCAATGTTAAAGGTGTTTTGTTGCCTCCTGTTTTATTTTTTTCTCCTAATTTGCTTGTAACTCCATTCTAATTAGTTGTGCTCCTTTGTTTTACCTTTTTCTGTCTCGCTCCTTTGTTCTGCTTCCTTATTGTGTTTTGCCTTCTTCTGTTTTGTTTTTTAAAATTATTTTTATACATAATTTTGATAAATTTAATATTTAAACAATTGAGGGTATTTTAGTAAACTTATCAGTTACAGTACAGTACGATACAGCCAAACCAAACAACAAAATATTATTTAACAATAACAAATAATACAATCTATCCAAATATTGTATTCATAAAACGATACGGTACAATACGATACAATACAATACAATACATTATCAAACGATAGGGAACAATGATCCAAATAGAGTGTTAGTAGTCATTAGCTTACGGCTTAAGACTGAATCTTTTTCTTGGTCAAGTAGGAGTTTATTGCAAATTCTGCAAATTTTTCAAAACAAAAATTACAGCAATGAGTCTGGATGTTCGCGGCGAGACCAAGACAAAGGTCTATTCTTTATTCCAAAACGAGAATGTTGGTTGTTTACCGAAATCAAACAACAAATATCGAACCCTACCGAATGCCTACTCTTACCTCTGTTCACTTTTACTTGTTCATTATAATCAAGAAAAAGACTATCTTTTTTACCTGTTTCCCAATATTTTTGGAAATGTTATCATTATTATGGGTTGTATACGGGTAAAATCGAGCTTATGGTGCACCCCAGCCTTCGACAAGATAAGCTAGGCTCGAAGACATGATGACAAGGGGCCGACATCGAAGGATCAAGTCTCGTCGAGTCAGAATCGGGGGGCATGACGCCTGCTGATGATAGGCTATAATTACGTATTTTAGTCGCTTGTTACACTCTAATTTACTGCACTTTAATTGAGTTTGAGCTTTAATCGCTAGTGTTTTGCACTAAATATGTGTTTTATGCCTTGTAGGAGTGATTCCAAGCTATGTAGATATTATGGAATGAATTCAAGTGATTTGGAGCTTTGAAGTCTGAGTAAATTCCTCCGAATGTTAAAAGAGGACGAAATAGGTTCACTCTTAGAAAATTACACTGTCGCGCCGCATGGGGCGCCGCAAAGCGCGGCGCAGCAGTGTAAAATGATGCCTGACTTGAAAATATGAAGCTGCAGCTAAAATGCACTACCGCGCCGCATGGCGCGGCTGTTCAATTTTTACAGAGCTAAGTCCTAGTTCGCGCAGGAATGGTTTTTTTTCATCTGGGCCCGACCCTACTTGGTATAAATACATGTAAAAATGCTATTTTGAGAGGTTGGACACACTTTTGACATAATTTAGACCTAAGGAGGCTAAGGAGCCGGGGATTCGACCTAAGGAGTCAAGAACACACTGGGAGCAAAGCGGAGAATTCTTCAACGAGTTTTTCCTTCCTCTTCCTATTTTTCATTGTTGGTTATGATTTTTAGTATTGTAGGTTTATATACTATTATGAATAACTAATTTGTTATCTAGGGTTTTGATAGAACCTTTTGTAGGATAAATTCTTGTTATTTTTATATAATTGAGCCGTAGTATTTTCTCTATTTGTTCAACTACGTGTTTGTTGTAGTTAATTGACAGGATCCTCAATTAGTTGTGCCTATTTAGTGTGCATAACTCGGGAGAGAGTGCATATTTAGGTATTTGTTGAACAACACCACTCCCAAAGAATAAGAGGGATCTATAACTGCGGATTTAAAGGTGGGATTAGGGATAACGAAGCCTTGGGTGCAATCTAAAGTGAGCTGTAATAAATAAAGCGAACTAGCGTAACTTGGGAGAGTGCGTCTAGTAAATTGTGGTAATTACTCGGGAGAGAGTTACAACAGTCAGAGCGCTCATGATCGGTAGAGAATACTTAGGCGAATTTATAGAAAACGTAGCTGGAAGGATTCCGACAATTGGGGAAATCATAACTCTAGACCTCCTTAATCTTTTCTCCAACTTGTAGTATCTTTAGTGTTAATTTATTATTTTAATTTGTTAGTTAGTTAGTTAAACACAAGAATCTTAATACTTATAACATAGGAATTGTCCGAGCTTGTCTTCTTAGCAATATTGAACAACTATAGCTAAGCCTTAGTTCTCTGTGGGATTCGACTCCGGACTTGTAAACCGGATTATATTTGCAGCGACCGCTTATTTTTTTTAGGACTAGAGTTGGGCGTGATCAAATTTTGGCGCCGTTGCCGGGGACTTAACGGTGTAGTTGTAGCTGTATATATTGCTAGGTTACGAGTTTGAACTTTTATTTTGTTTTCTTTTGTTTTGTTTTTTTTTTTTTTTGTATTTTTTTATAACTACCGATTTGAGAAACATGGCATCTTAGAATTATGGGAATTTAGGTGTAGATAATTCTACAATTGATCTCCATACATATTGTGAAGGAAACCAACCGTGGCAAAATTTTCAAAACGTTCCTAAGAGCGAGTTATGTGCACCAACTCAATCTTATTTGTGGAATGTGTGTGATGTGTGTGGTGGTAAAAATGGTCACCTTCATGGTTGTGCTTATATTTCTTATTTTCCCCCAACCCCTTACTATGATGGTTCTACCTTTTCTTGTAAAGTTAATAGGAACAAAGAACCTGGGAATGCGGACCTGAAGGAGATCAAGGATATGCTAAAGTGCCTTCTGGAGCAAAACAATGAGAAACAATTGCACATAGAAAGGCAAGAGGCAACTATTCGCAAGTTGGAGGCTCAATTGAGTCAAGTGGTTGGAGCTTTTAATGCTCAACAATCCAATATTGATGATAGTAGCCAAGAAGAGCATGAATTTGAGGTATTAATTGGGGAGGTCAAAGCAGAACATCAACAACCTAGCCAACTAGAATTTGAAGATGTCAATGTTGAAGAAGTGAGACTAGAGTCAGCCAAGGACATTGAGGATACAAATTTTGTTGACTCTAGTATCATTGATGTTGAGGATGCTGAAAGTCCTGAAGTTCATGTGTGTGAGCGCATTGGTCCTCACTCCAAACATTTTTCTATATTGTGCTTGGATGACGATATGAAAATAGAGTCATCCGAGCCGATTGAGAAGTCAAGGAATGAAGAACAAGGTGCCTATATTCTGGAATTTTTCTTACCAGAAAGACAGGACTACATACCTCATCTAAAAGCCAAGAAGTGTAGAATAGTACAATGGTTGCTTGGACCAATTAGATTTGTTCCTCCACCCCTGGAGCATAGCCGAAAACTTGATGCCAAATTGGGGGTTCAATTCATAAGCTCGAGGTGGAGGCAAAAAGTGATTCGCGTCGTGCCGCGACGTTAAATCAAGCGCTTGTTGGGAGGCAACCCAGCTTTATTGCTTTCTTTTATTTATTTTTTATTTTTTTTAATTGTATTGTTTTTGTAGTGTCAATTTTTTTTATTTTTTTTTAGGAGCATGGAAAGCAAAGGTATTGGAAGGATGCAACAGCAAATCAAATGGTTGGAACTAAGTGTGAGGTACCCGCACGAAGGACCAAGCCTGGGAGAAGTCTGAGTACCCCATGAACTGCTAGTGCTTCGGCCTTTGGCCTACCAGAGAGTTTCTCTTACCCTCTTATGGTTATGCTGTGCATTGGGGACAATGCACAATTTTAAGTGTGGGGTGATGAGATTGTCTGGGTGACTTTTCATGCTACTTTAGCTGTATTAGTTTAATTAAATAGTTTTTTTTTAAAGATTGGACTTTTCCCGACGATGGATCTATTAGACAATTTTCTTGAGGGATTTAAGTCTAAAAAAAATATTTTCTTTTGTTAGGTAGTGTAGCAATTCCCCCTTGATTTTTCTTTGTGTCGCGGTTCTTTTCCAAGGGTTTTATTTGAACCGGGTGTAGTTAGTTTTTTTTTAGGAATATGAGCCATTGTGTTGTGTTTTGAATTGAAGCAATATCTCTTGACTTTGTTATGCCTTGAGAATAGTGAGTACTTTGGTTGTGACGCTTAGGCTCAATTTTTGACTCTTGTATAAGTACCTTAAATTGTATGATCTTAACTTTGCTTAACTGCTTTGACTAGAGTGTCTTGATGAAACCAATCCTGAGTGAGTTATGTGCCATGTGTGTGTAAGGATTTGTTATATTCTGTGCATTGCATTTGATGCCTAGAACTTGCCCTGTGTGTTTGCAAAGCGAAATAGTAGTTTTGTTCAGTCTAGGAAGTGATATAGGCATTTCTTTGTTGAGCCAGATAAGTATATTTTACCCGCCTAATTGTTATGTATCGTAGTTAACCCATTTGAGCCTCTAATCCTATTTCTTTGGCAACCACATTACAAGTCTTACCCAATTGTTTGAATGGACTATCTAGTTGAACCTTTTAACCTCTCATAAGCACTTGAATTGTGATGATTTATGTAAAAATTAAAGTGTGGGGTGGTTGGTTTGGCTTTTGAGTGGAACTAATGAAATCAGGAGAAAGTTGCACTGTTTTGAACAAGTAAGAGCCACTTGAATTGAAAAAAAAATATAGTTGTATTGCTGTGAAAAAAAAAGTATTTCTTTAATAAGTGGTGACTCTTGCTGTAATTGTGCTTAAAGAAGTATGGGGTAATATACATTGATGTGAAGGTGGAGTTTGGTTTGACATAAGTATGGGGTTTGAATGTTAAAGTATATGTATTAAAGTGCTTAGGGAGGTGTAGTCACTCTTATATCTAAATGTATCCTACCCGTCCCGTAGCCTACATTATAACCAAATAAAGTCCTAATTGATCCTAGATTGAATGAGCTTGATTAGTGGAGTAGTACACTACGGGCAAGCCTATGGTGCATCTTTTGTAGCATATGAATGTTATTTCTGAGAGTGAGTGAATTCTTTCTATCTTGTGTTCCTAAATGTTCTTATATTTTATTGTGTGGGATTACTCTCATTAGTTGTGTGAGGGCACTTGATTCATGAAGGAAAGGTAATGTCATTGACCTCTATGTTAGAGTAAGTGGGCGAGTGATAATGCGTGGTACTTGTGAGTCAAATCTTGAGGTTAAGATGTTACGCTTTTGTGCTTAATCTATTTTAAATATTCTTGGCATAATGAATTAGGAGAGTTGTTTAAAAAGGTTGTGTCTATATAAAGTGAAGTTTGATTGCTCGAGGACGAGCAATGGCTTAAGTGTGGGGTGTTGATGATAGGCTATAATTACGTATTTTAGTCGCTTGTTACACTCTAATTTACTGCACTTTAATTGAGTTTGAGCTTTAATCGCTAGTGTTTTGCACTAAATATGTATTTTATGCCTTGTAGGAGTGATTCCGAGCTATGTAGATATTATGGAATGAATTCAAGTGATTTGGAGCTTTGAAGTCTGAGTAAAAGCCCAAGGAATTAAGCCGGGATCGTGTTTGGAGGTCGTGTACCAAGTCCGGATGATAAAAGAGGACGAAATAAGTTCACTCTTAGAAAATTACACTGTCACGCCGCATGGGGCGTCGCAAGGCGTGGCGCAGCAGTGTAAAATGGTGCCTAACTTGAAAATATGAAGCTGCAGCTAAAATGCACTACCGCGCCGCATGGCGCGGCTGTTCAATTTTTACAGAGCTAAGTCCTAGTTCGCGCAGGAATGGTTTTTTTTCATCTGGGCCCGACCCTACTTGGTATAAATACATGTAAAAACGCTATTTTGAGAGGTTGGACACACTTTTGACATAATTTAAACCTAAGGAGGCTAAGGAGCCAGGGATTCGACCTAAGGAGTCAAGAACACACTGGGAGCAAGGCGGAGAATTCTTCAACGAGTTTTTCCTTCCTCTTCCTATTTTTCATTGTTGGTTATGATTTTTAGTATTGTAGTTTTACATACTATTATGAATAACTAATTTGTTATCTAGGGTTTTGATAGAACCTTTTGTATGATAAATTCTTGTTATTTTTATACAATTGAGCCGTAGTATTTTCTCTATTTGTTCAACTACGTGTTTGTTCTAGTTAATTGACAGGATCCTCAATTAGCTGTGCCTATTTAGTGTGCATAACTCGGGAGAGAGTGCATATTTAGGTAGTTGTTGAACAACACCACTCCCAAAGTATAAGAGGGATCTATAACTGCGTGTTTAAAGGCGGGATTAGGGATAACGAAGCCTTGGGTGCAATTAAACAAAGCCAGCTAGCGTAACTCGGGAGAGTGCGTCTAGTAAATTGTGGTAATTACTCGGGAGAGAGTTACGACAGTCAGAGCGCTTATGATCGGTAGAGAATACTTAGGCGAATTTATAGAAAACGTAGCGGGAAGGATTCCGACAATTGGGAAAATCATAACTCTAGACCTCCTTAATCTTTTCTCCAACTTGTGGTATCTTTAGTGTTAATTTATTATTTTAATTTGTTAGTTAGTTAGTTAAACACAAGAATCTTAATACTTAGAACATAGGAATTGTTCGAGCTTGTCTTTTTAGCAATATTGAACAACTATAGCTAAGCCTTAGTTCTCTGTGGGATTCGACTCCAGACTTGTAAACCGAATTATATTTGCAGCGACCGCTTATCCTTTTTAGGACTAGAGTTGGGCGTGATCACCTGCCCCCGAGAATATTGAGGTCATAGTTCCCGATTGGTCTTGACCTCGAACGACTCTGAGGAACATTACCGGACAGTCAAGCATAGCCCATGGATGGCCGAAATATCAGTGACCGGTCGGATATCATGGTAGGGATCTCAGCACGTATCGATAAGGAGCCGACAATCAGTTAAATGAGAAGATTTTTCACTTTTTATAGACTTGTACCTAAAGTAGGACTCCCCTATTATATAAAGGGGGTCTGATATTTCATAACACACGTGGTGACACGCATTCCAAGGCAATATATTATCGTTTTCTCTATTGTTTAGCTTTTTTTTTTTCTCTTGTTCATCATTGACTATAGCGAGCCCGGACCGAGGGTGAACAATTTCACTAAGGCTGGAACTGTCCTATTCGTGTGGTTTGAATTCATTTCTATCTTGTTCAATCTAATCCAATTTACTGTTTTGTGTCAAATTAATCCGCGTATCCTTAGAACCACTTACAAATTCAATTATTATCCGATTTTAAGGGTAAATATGGGCAAAATTGTAAAATATATACTTCATTTATTTTTTCAAAGGGAGTGCAAAGTCAAAAGTGGATAACTAAAAGTGAAAGGAGAAAATACACAACTACTCACCTTTGATCAGTAACACGGGGAAGGTAACTTTTGGATTATCAATCATCTCGTCAAAATAGAGCCACAAACGTGTAAATTACCAACAAGATATGTAGAAAACGACGACAGAAACTCCTCTATTTCATCTCCATTTCTTTATGTACCCAAAACATCCACGTATTAAAGTTGTCTTTTACACACTCGTGATAAGGGCATTTTGCATGTTTAAGTTCTCTATAATTGTCAAGGTGAAATCCACAAAATAAAATTTATTATAGAGTAAATTAGTCTTTATCTTTCTATAAACAAGTAAGCAACTATAAAGAGGTAAAATTATCCGAAATATTGGTTTATTTGGTGACCCATATTAAACTAAAACCAAAATTCTCGGGTTGGAAAACAAAAATTTTGGAAAACTGACATGATTTTTCGTTGAAGACAAAATTCCATATTCTAATTTAAGCATCTTAACCTACAACGAAATACTATTAAGATTTTTACGTAATATGCGAGTTAGTTTAGATAGATGATTAGGAATCAACTATACTTGTTCCGTAGCCTCGCCAATTAAGGAACCGAAGACCAATTATAAGTCTTACTTCTTAAACCTCCTTAGACTTTTACGTAAAGAAAAGTTTAATTTTAAATATTCTTTGGATATACACTTGCGCGAAGTTGTTAATTTGATCGATCCTATTTTACTTTTTTGGAAACATTAAATTGTACATAAAATAGTAAATGAAGTATATTAAGTACAGTACGAAATTACATACACTAACAACGCAAAACATTATTACACTATGGCGGTGTGTAATTTTGCTTGTAAAAGGTCATTTATATGTATAATCTATCTATCTATCTATATCTATAGCTATCTATATTATTATAAAAGCACGAATAATTTACGCTAAATGTTGAACGACTAAAATATCCCTGAAATATTGATCGACTTTTATTCCCTTAAATATTTGTATAATTTAAGGATTTAATTGTAATTAAATTACTCTATAATGGAATTCTTTTTCGATTTAAACTACACATCAACCCTACAAAATTGATCTCCTACTTGAATTAGATAAACAAATTCATAATTTTGTTTTAAAAAATAAAGGTCTCTAGCGTATTTTACTACAACATATGTTGTAGATTGACGTGACTTATGAGCAAATTTTAAATGATTTACCGGTTCATGAAGCTTAAAAGAAAAATTATAAGACTTATACATAGTACTAATTTCTCCCTTTATCTTCCTCAATTGAGTGTATCTATATCTATATTTTTATCTATCTATCTATCTATCTATCTATCTATATTTATTATAAAAGTCCGAATGTTGAAACATTAAATGTTGAACGACGAAAATATTAATCAATTTTTATACCCTTTGAAAGCTAAATAAATTTTAAAAAAATTTATCCCTAAAGGATGAAACTGTAAAAGCACAAAGCACGAATATTAAAAGACGAAAATATCGTTGAAATATTAATCAATTTTATAGCCTTTGAAAGCTAAACAAATTTAAAAAAATATTATCACTAAAGAATGAAATGGTAAAAGCACGAATATAAAGTCAGTAGACCAAAATAGCTTGAACCAGTAAAGTTAACTTTCTACCAGAAAAAGACACAATTATCAAGAGTTCTATTACTGTAGGGAGTTGCGGATCTTTTTTTTATTTTTTCTCAATGGACATGTTAGAGTTAAAAGAAAAAAAAAACAAGAAAACAATAAGCAGCTCACTTTCCCAACGGAAGTAAGAGAATGAGAAAGTCACTATACCAATTGAAATAGGAGAAGATAAAGAACCATGTTGACATGGAAAAGGAAGCCATAACATCGAGCTACCTCCGTAAGTTCAAGTCTAATAAAGACTCTAATTTAGCTCTTTTTACAGTGTATGAGATTCAAAGTCTAAATGATTATGGGTAGACTTAAGGATCAATTAAAAGAAATAATTATTTTGATAGTCATAACTTATATATTTTGTGATTAAATTCCAAGCGGGATTATACATACACCTTTTGAGAGTTTTTAAAGAAGACCACAAGATAACACCAGCAAATTAGTGTCAAAAATATGATTCATGGTTCAGATAAAAGCTATCGTAATATAAGTACGTGCATGAGGTGCGGTGAGTGCAAGAATTACTTTCCTCAGCCCTTTAGTAATAAATCATGTAAGGAAATGAAGAATACCCTATTTATAGGAGGAAAATACTAGAAAATGTTCAAATATAAGTGGCATGATAATAAATTAGCAATGAGTTGTGGCCTATAATTCTTATTTACTATACTATTATAACTTAAAAATAAAATTTATATTGAAAAAATTATTACTCCCTCTGTTTCTATTTATGTGAACCTATTTAATAAGGCACGTAATTTAAGAGAAGAGAGAAGATTTTTGAGCTTGTGATATAAAATGATAAATCATTACATAAAAGGTAAATTATTTCCCAATAAAGAAATGAGTCATTCCCTTATTTGATTCAACTGCTATACAAATTATATTTGGACAATACACTAGAGATCCAATAAATTTACATAAACTTCCAGCTCAATTATTCTCTTGTCCAAGAAGGATATAATCACGTTTTAATATTGTGGGTATTATGTCCTACTTGAAAATAATTGACTAAAGATCTACGTGCAATGCACGTACATAGTAACTAGTATTATTATAAAAGCATGAATGTTCTATGCTAAATGTCGAACGACAAAAATATCTCTAAAATATTGATTGACTTTTATACCCTTAATTATTTACATTAGTGTTTACAGAAAATCGTATGAAAAGGACAAAACTAGAAATACTACACACTAGGATAGGTACTTGTAGTAGAATCCATTACACATCAGGATCTCTTTAGCGGCGGTGATTTATTACAACACTAAGTGCACAAAATTTGGTGGATTTGAATGTTCTATTATATGCAAAATATTACTTAATATTTGAAGAGATTTAACTTCCGTTTTTTATAAATGGTATCTTTATTTTCCATGCAGAATCCCAAATTAATATATATTTATATTATAAATTTCCTACCTAATTCAATAAGAAAAGATTAGTAATCAAAATTTTAGTTGATTATAAAATTGTAAATATTAAAAAATAACTTAAATGGCTAATTATTCTATTATATGCAAAATATTAATTGATTTTTGAAGAGATTTGACTTCCGTTTTCTATACATGGTATTTTTATTTTCCATACATAATCCCAAACTAATATATATTTATATTATAAACTTCCTACCTAACTCAATAAGAAAACTAGAAAAGATTAGTAATCAAAATTTTAGTTGATTATAAAACTTTAAATATTAAAAGAATAAATTAAATGATAATTTTATTCGATGCAAAATTTATTTTTAAAATTTAAAAAAGATAAATAATATTATATTTCATTAAAGGCCTTCTTGCTTTTAGTATAGTCTGTATCTATCTATATTTATCTGTATATCTATCTATCTATATTATTATAAAAGCACGAATGTTTCATGATAAATGTTGAACGACAAAAATATCCTTAAAATATTAATCAACCTTTATACTCTTATACTTTGTTAAAAAGATAGTTCCATATTGAATAAAATAATAATATCTAATTAATTTGAATATTTAGGAATCTAATACCAACTAATGATAGAATTTCTCAATGTACGTTACCTCCTGCCATCATCCACATTAGAGGCGCATCCGGGATTTAAATCTTATGGGTTCAACTTTTAAGGTTTTTAGCATTGAACCCATTATATTTTTAAAGTTATGGGTTCATATCCGTTACTTTTGCAATTTTAATGAATTTTTACATATAAATTTTTACTCCGCATCAAAAGTTATGGGTTCAATTGAACCCGTTAGTTGTTCACTACATCCGCCTCTGAATTCCACATCTCCTACACAGTTATACCAACAATCTCCTATATTATTCTTTTATTAAATGACCAAATATTAAAACTTTGAATTGGACAATATCAATCAAACCATGCTCATTATGATTATTTTTTAAAATTAAATTTGAAACTCTTTCATAAATAATTGACTTAAAAATCTCGTGCAAAGCACGAACGTAGAAACTAGTAGGTTTTTATACATGTCAATCATCTATAAAAGTCAACTAGTAGAAATAATAATCTGTATTTACTTGCATCAGTAAATTTTTAAAACTCGAATTTGAAAATTCACTTATAGAAGAATATGCGGCAAAACCTTTAAATTCAAAAAGATTTTTACGTGTATCAATAGTTTGAAAATTTTTGTACCAAACACAGTTGATTATGATGTAATATATACTTCCTAATCCCACAAAGATCCCAAACCATATACCGTAGTTTGAGTTAATTGATTAATAAGGAAATCACTAATATTTAAAAGGATATTTACACAAATAGCCAATTGGATTCATTGTTGACTAATATATCCTAGACGGTAGATTATATATTGATCATTGTACAATTGGATATTACTTTTTCTAGCTAGTACATATAAACTATACAATGTTTATACAAGGTTATACACTTCTTATACATTCACCATGTATTTTTTTAAGTGATTAGGTAAATAATTATTTAAATTAATTCTTCCTAATTAAAGAGCATTGAAACATTCAAACAATTGGTTTTCCTTTTTTTTTTTTTTAATTACTTAATACTCGGTGCATATAGTGGACAACAAAAATATGTTTTCTTTCACTTTACACTTTTAAACTTATATCTTATCATTTTCGTCCTCTTCCATTCCATTTGCAAATTCCTAGCCATGGACATTTTCTCACTTCAAACACTTATCTTCACTATCTTAATATCTCTCTTTCTCTATTATTTTTTATTTCTCCTTAAAAATACCAAAAAACCAGGCTTCAATATCTACCCACTCGTCGGAGCTTTACCGGAGTTTCTCCTTAACCGTCACCGTTTTCTGGAATGGACCACCGACGTACTCTCCAATTGCGCCACCAATACCGCCGTTTTCTACCGTCCTGGTAATGTTCACGGCGTCATCACTGCCAATCCACTCAACGTTGAGCATATGCTCAAAACTAATTTTGAGAATTTTCCTAAAGGCATCCGTTTCTATACTCGGCTTGAAGATTTTCTTGGTGATGGCATATTTAATGTTGATGGTGAAATATGGAAAATTCAACGGAAATCTGCTAGTTATGAATTTAGCACCAGATCTCTTCGGAATTTCGTCATAGAAACTGCACAGGTAATGTTTAAGTGTCACCATTTAACCTAAAAGTTTTGTAGTTTTAGTGATAAGATTAAGTACTTTTTTATAGGAAAAATCGAGTTAAAATAGAGGGCAAATAATTGCATTCACTAGCCAAAAAGTATATATAATATTTATATTTTTTTGTATATTTCCGTTGTTCCAATTTATGTGAACCTGTTTGACTGCGTACGGTGTTCAAGAAAAAATAAGATTTTTGGAATTTGTGATCCTAAACAAATCAAAAAGGGGTCCAGTGTATTTGTGTGGTTATAAAAACTTCTCATTAGGGGTATAATTGTAAGTTTAAGCTAAATTGTTTCCAAATTTAGAAAGGGGTCATTCTTTTTGGAATGGACTAAAAAGGAAATAGGTTCACATAAACTGAAATAGAGGGAGTATAATATACATATATACTACAAAAGATGTACATTTTATAGGCTATTATTTTTTGAAGCAGCTATAAACATATATTTCTCTTATATAATATATCTTTTATTATACAAAAAGGCTTAACTTTACCTTGTGTGTTAACTGTTAAGTTGGGGTTACTCACGGCTTTGTGGTTAGTATTGTCTTGTATTTGGTATCAAGAGTAATTTAATACTATTGTCAAAAGTAGTTATGCAAATTTAAAGTTTATTTAAGTATAACTCAACATATCACTTAACATGGAGTACTCATTATTATTATTATTATTATTCATAAATGTGAAAATATTACTTTATTATAAGTGGTGGTGTATGTGTTTTGATACTATGTTGAATTTGTCGCTTCATTTATGTTTAAACAATTAGAAAGAAATTACACTTTTAATTTTTTTAAATTATATTATAACAGGTGGAGATACATACACGTTTGATTCCAATTCTTGAAGAAGCAGCCAAAACGGATAGAATTATTGACATTCAAGACATCTTAGAGAGATTTGCATTTGATAATATAATCAAGCTTGCATTCAATGTGGATCCAAATTGTTTAGGTGGAGCTGAAAGTGAATTCATGCAAGCTTTCGAAATTGCAACAACTCTAAGTTCAGGTAGGTTTATGTATGCTATTCCCTTTCTTTACAAAATCAAGAAATTCTTGAACATTGGATCAGAAAAAACCCTACAAAAATCAATCAAGATTGTACACGAATTCGCGGATAAGATCATAAATTCAAGAATGGAAGAGCGAGCTGAGAAAAAAGATGAAGACTTGTTATCAAGATTCATGGGGGATACTCAATTCTCACCTAAATTTTTAAGGGACATAGTCATTAGTTTCATATTAGCCGGTCGAGACACGACATCATCGGCTCTCACTTGGTTTTTTTGGATATTATCTTCAAGGAAAGATATAGAGGAAAAAATATTAGAAGAATTAGAAGAAATTCGTGGAAGAAATGGGAAAAAGATTGGTGAAGCTTATAATTTTGACGAATTAAGAGAAATGAAGTATCTTCATTCAGCTATTTCAGAAGCAATGAGGTTATATCCACCTGTACCGATTGATACAAGGTCATGTTTGAAAGATGATATTTTACCAGATGGGACTTTTATTGGTAAAGATTGGTTTTTTAGTTATCAAACTTATAGTATGGGAAGAATGGAAAATATTTGGGGTAAAGATTGTGGTGAGTACAAACCAGAAAGATGGTTTGATGAAAATGGAGTTTATAAGCAAGAAAGTCCATTTAAATATCCAGTGTTTCATGCTGGACCAAGAATGTGTCTTGGAAAAGACATGGCTTATATTCAGATGAAGTCAATTGCAGCTTCTGTTTTAGAAAAGTTTGAATTAGATGTTCAATTAGAGAATGGAAAATGTCCTGAGTATGTGTTATCTTTGACTCTAAGAATGAAAGGAGGATTACCTATGAAGGTAAAAGAAAGATATGACCAATAATTAATTTTGGGTTTCGGGTTTTGGTCACATGTACAGTATAGCTTATTCTAAATAAAAGTTTGCTGCATGTTTCTTCGTAATTTGCTTTCTTTGGAAGAAAGGGAAAGTTTTGGTAAGAATATATGTGGATCATTGATTTGAATAATGTAATGTGATCACAATCTAAAGTTTAATTTAGAGTGCTGACATTCTTCAGTTTAATTTAAAGTCGTAAATGTGACTTCCTTGCGTTTCATTATATCAATCAACGATTGCAATACATCAATGTAGGCAACCTAACTCAACAACAATCAATTAAGCATTGAAATAAATGATGACAAGAAATAAAGTTTGTACCAAGACAGTCAAGGTGCGCAAAAACTAACTCGGACACCATTGTTACTCAAAAAGGTTGTACCAAATTAGCACGACGTAAACGCCTTGGTTAGTACCTAGCAATGGCTTGTCAACAGTTGAAATTGAGACTACATAATCTAACATCAATAGGGGAGTTCGATTTTTCCCGCAAAAAAAGAAGAGAAAATCTCACGTTATACCCATCATCACTACTAGAAAAACATCAATTTGTGACCGAATTTTGCGACTGAAAATGAAGTAGTCGCTAATGGGACTACTTTTGCGACCGCAGTAGTCGGAAAGGGATTGAATTTTTATTACTTGTTTTTTTTTTAAAAAAAAAACAACTATTATTCCGACCAAGGCAGCGGAAAAACAGCGCGCCAATTTCCCGCCTTCACCTTTGCGACCGATTCAGTCGGACATTAAAAAGTCAAATATTTCTGTTGACCTACTAAGCGATTGTGCCGGTCGCAAAGTTAAAATTAAAATAATAAAAGAATTTTAAGCGGGTTTGCGACTACGGTGGTCTGTACCTTTAATCTAATATTCCACATCCAAACCCTATTTCCCCAATTTCCTCTCTCTCTCTCTCTCTCTCTCTCTCTACTCGCCGATTCCCCCCCCCCCCCCCCTCTCTGCTCGACACCGATAACCCTTCTCTCCCCAAATATATATATCCCACTATGTCTATGGGGATTTCCAGAATAGACAACTAATTTCCTCAACTAGATCAATTCTGTTGCTTCACCGTCTTACCCTACTAATTTTCCCTTCTCTTGCTACTCATAATTCAACTTAGAACAGGGAAAGGAGCATCTAGGTTATCTTCAGTCTGGTTCGGTTAGTCCTCACTCTAATTTGATTGAATTTCATTTATTGGATTATGTGTGGCGGATTTATTAAATTTGTAGTAAAATATTTAATTTGTCTGTCACTTAACAGCTTGAATAAAGTTGCAACTGAGCATCATTTTGGATGTGAATTTGATGTGTATATTAACAAAACCATATATATATACTGAGGGGGTTTTCAAGAGTGTTGAATAATTTTTTATTTCACAACGTATAATATGGAACTATGAATAGAGAGAGTTAAATAATCTAGAAGGATGTCAGAGCCTTTTTTGAAGTTGGTAAATTGAATCAACCTTAGCTTTGCCTTCTATATGAAATCTTGTATATCCATTTAATTTGTTCAATTTAGAAACCTGTTTCGGAATCATGAAAGCGTAAATAATAAATGAAAACGTAAACGGGTAATTGTGTATGATAATTTTGCATGATATGCAAAGGCATATGTGCAAAGTTTTGACTGCTATATAGCTAGGTGATTTTAGGACAATTGCACATCCTAGAAGTAATTTGTGGAAAGTTTCGTGCATGTGGGGTTCAACGCGTTGGTGTAGGGATTCTCTTGAATGGTCGGATTTCTTTACTAACTGAAATAACCCGATTTTATGTTACATATTTCACTTTTAGAAGTTGCTTGATGTACAAATTAAATTTGGATTGCCATAGAGTGATACTCTCTGGGATTCTTTTAGTTGCTCATCTAACTGATATTCTTTTGCTTCCTTTCATGCTTTGTTCTTTATATGAGCAGTTTAAAAATTGAGACCTCATTCTGTTTGTTACTTTGTTAGCAACATATTCTTTCTAAAGCTAAGGTTTTAACTTTGATTCAGCAACAAACAGAATATGTCTATGTTTTATATGAGTTTAACTTATATACTCTGACTGACTTTTTTTAAAAATATTTTAACCAGTATTAGCAGATTAATATTTTCAAGTTATTAATCTCACTTATTATGAATAATTACCATAGTTATATTTTAGATGATTTGATTGTATAAAAACTCTTTTACATTGTTAGTGCATAGCTACTCTTTTATTATTCAGTGTATTATAAAGGGAAAGATCCATCTAAAGACTAATTTATATTGTAATTTTTCTGTGTCACAGTTTACAATTTAAAGATTGTTTACAAGTGATAAAAGTCTCTCTCATCTCATTTTATTAATCACTTTGTTAAGGTCAAAATTTCACTTGCAGTGAAACAAACTGATTATTGTTCTCTTAATTATCATACACAATTACCCGTTCTGTTAAACGGATGTCATCCAAATAAATTCCAACATTTAGGAACCATTGTTCTGTTATCTGTGTACATTCCTGCTACTTCTGATGGTGATGGCACATAAGATTCTTTTGTTGCATTGAGCTCGAACAAGAATAGTAGGAGGTTGTACCAAATTAAACTCTGTATTACAATTATCTGCACTAGTAGAGCATGCTTATATGACTATACTGTATGATAAGGTACCTTTGTGCAAGTCTCATTTGAACCAACTAGTGAAGAAGTCAGTTCTTGAAGGAGATAATTTCATGCGTTATACCCTGGAGCACACTTTAACTTGTTTGTTTCTCGATTGGATTCCATGAACTTGTTTCAATCATTAGTTTTCTTATTATTTTTCCCACAGTTTGGTTGAAAGAGTTATGATTGATCTCTTATCTTTAAGGTTTCCAAATAGTTCTGCTGCTGCTACCATCTTTTAGCTCAATCAACATGACTGCTCTTTTTTGCAGTCGGATGTCTTATTTCGACAACTTTAGTTGTTGTATGTCATCTCTTATAAGAAGTTTCATTCATTGTTTTCAATATCTTACGTCTTGTTGAATTCCTTGACTTTTCACAATATTCCTTATTACTGAACCCATTAGCAATAAGTATCGAGGAGTTGCTGCTTCAAATTTAGCTAATAGTTACTGCTTTTTCATTGTCTTGAGGACAACATTGGTTATATTTACACTTTGTGTTGCATTTTTTCTTCCCTTTTTTGGTAAATTATATCTTCTTTCTTGTTCATTGATTCAGACTGCACTAGTTGTAATCGAACTAGCATTTCCTATATTTTACTTAGTTGCCTGTTGATCCATATGCACATGAACTGCTACACTTACAAGAAACTTTAGATATACTAAGCGGCTGGCAACTTATGTGCTGTTTGTGGTGGCTGACCAGTTCAAAGTAGCTTAGTTGGCTTTTAGTTTAAGAGGTTCAAAGTGCAAACTTGTATTAAAACCATCTCAACCATACATATACCTAATCTGAGCCCTAATGCCTACCTTTTAGCCAGGTTTTTCACTAAGGCAAATCAAAACATTACAAAAAGAACACAACGAAGAAGTCAAAAAAAAAGTAAACACATGAAGAATTCAATCGGCGCCCCTTCCGTAAGAGTAGCTCCACCAAGGCCTTTTTAAGTAGAGTTATTGATCACTTCACACTAATAAATACTACTAACTAGAATATCTTCAAGAAAAGGATCGCAAATATTCAAACAAAAAAGAAAATTAACGTAGAAAAAAATATACCGAAATACATTGAAGAAACTAAATATCAAAATACATATGTGTACGTAATGTATACACAAAACAAGGCAGGTTACCATTATAATTTATGTGGCTCTCATGTTACCTAATCTCTCAGGTTACAACTTATGTGCTGCTTGTGCGGCTAGCACTTTGAAATCTAACTCTCTTCTTTTTGGTTTTTTTTTTTCCTTTTTGCTTATGTGGCTGAGCTTGAATTAGAGGAGAAAGGGGAAATTTTGGGTTGCATTAGGATGAACTTAGTAGGGAAGTATATATAATGGAGGTTTCTATGTATACAGATGATAATAAAGCCAAGAATGAGTATTTTAGAGTTTTAAGGCAATCATATTTTTGCAAGTATAAATACCATATTTTGTCAGATTTTGGAGTTTCCAACAGATTCAAGTTTTTGTCTTTTCTTGATTGTATATAAGAGTTCAACTTTATAAGTTTCTACTAATACAGACAGATTTAAAGTCGCAAGAATTTAAAATTGGCAAACCTGTACTACATGCACTTTTGTATATTAGTCCTTTTTTACTTGAAAATTTTGAAGTTGGAAAATGAAGATACTTATACTCAAGTTTATATAGCAATTAGTTAAAGGGAGATCCAGAGGAGGAACAACAACAGGTAAAAGTATTGTTTGTTGCTCAAGTATAAGTTTTTTTCTTTCTTCTTAAAATTTTACTTTCATCATACTTGCACCATTTCCTTCCTTGTTTATGTGTGTGTTTGTATTTTTATAGATGCATCCTTCATCAGAAAACTGTGAAACGTACATTTTAGTTTCTTCAAGTATCGCTTTGACTCCATTTTAATTTCAGGAAGCCTATCAGCAACGTTTTGAGGAATGGCGCCAAAGTCAACCCGATTCCGAGGATGGTAGATACACCCAAGTGTCACTCAATGATGTAGCTTCAATATGGATGCAGGTGGTTGGTGGCGCAAAGAAAGGTAGAACCTACGGTCTTGGATCACAATATTCTGTAGGTCGTTCTACGACATTGTTGTCTGGTGATGCGAGTTATTCGCAAGATCACGAAGAGGTGGAAGCATTACGAAAAGAAGTTGAAGAGTTGAAGGAGGAACGGAAAGAAGATCGCGCAAATTTTTAACAAATTGCAAAGTCTAGTGGAGAAATTTATGAGCGGATGTCCATTTGCTCCTTCAAATGGCGAGGATGGCGGGGATAATGAGTTTTAGTTTGTTATGGTTATTGATTTGAGACATTATTATTTGTTGTAGTTGGATGTTTAGACTTGGTAACATTTACACTTGACTATGATTGTAATATTCTAGACTAGATTGAATGGTGCCAGAATGTTTAACTTTTTTTTGGATGTTTTAGTTACAAATATTTATGTTTTGCATTTTATGGATTTGATTAGTTGCAATGGTGGATTGATTGGTTAGCATGGTAGATTAATTTGTTGTTGTATATTTGAATTGGTAGGTGGTATTGCTTTAATAGAGCTGGAATTTGGCAAAAAAAAATTCCCAATTTTTCGACTTATTTCCGACCATAGTAGTCGCAAAATACATCAAAGTATTCCAGATTCAGGAACATCTGCGACTACTGTAGTCGGAAATACAAATAAATAAATAGTTTTAAATTAAATTTGCGACCACGGTAGTCAGAACAATAAATAAATAAATAATTTCAAATTAGATTTGCGACCACAGTAGTGGAAAAACTCAAATAAAATTAAATATTATTATAATTATATATACCGTTTGCGATCGAAGTAGTGGGAAAGTTAATATAAAATTAAAATTTAATTTAATCTGTTTGCGACCGCGTCGGTCAGAAACTTTACCACATATATAGTCGTTTCTCTATTTTGCCTTAGCGATCGCTGTAGTCGCAAATTACGGACGGATTCGATCGCAAACTATTTCAGACCAGCTATTTTGCGACTACGACTTTTTGGTCTGAAAGTAATCGGAAATTAGCATTTTCTGACCACTTTCTGACCGTTTTTGCAGTCGCAAATTAGCCATTTTCTAGTAGTGTCTGGGATCGTGTGCGGTGAAATAACGAACCCAGACCAAGAAGGGTTCTAGACCATAAGAAAAACGGAGAACGGTTACGCATGACGAGTAGGGAGCCGTAATATTCGCCCTCAACCGGATATTACGGTGCGAATCTCGTCTGATATCAACTGCAGATCGACATTTACCGAAAAATAGAGATTTTTTACCTTATTTGGACTTGTACTAGGACTGAAACTCCCACACCATATAAAGGGGAAGGTTTCTTTTATTTAAACACATTATGTCACGCAAATCAAAGCAATAAAAATTTATTTTTGTCTTCTAACTATTTTTCAAAGTGTTCTTCATTTGTTCTCTTCTTTATACGCGACCAAACTTGTATCGAGGGTCCGATCGGGGGAGAATCCCACTGTTCAACCTAAGATCAGACTTGATCATCACATTGCAATTGGTTTGATTATTTATTTCATCTTTAACTTAATCACATGTTGTTCTTAATCATTAATATTGAATTAAATCACACATCCTTTAAATTGCATACAAATTAATTAATTGTTACTTATTTTTTAGGGTAAACAGTTTGGCGCCCACCGTGGGGCGAAGAACAATAGTGGCGATTTGATACGAATCTCCATAACGCACCATATTTTACACTTGTTTTTTATAGTTTTGATTCCAGGTTAGCCTAAGGATGTCAAATCCTTAGTCTGCTCACTTGAACATTGACGCAGAGTATGGCCATCATGGTAAGAATAATAACGTGATGCCTATCAATTATGTGCCTTATGTCAATCTTAATGGTGTCCCAGCCGCCGACCCGGTCGATGCTAACTCGCGGGTGACCATCAACAACAATCTACCGACTAATCCCAAAAATAATGTTCGCAAGAGACCCTGGCCAGTGGCTCAAGAGGCGCCCGAAGGTGAAGATGATGGGGTTAGTCTGCGGATGATTTCGAAATGCTGTAGGCTCAGTAAGTGGCGATAGCGCAGTTGCAGAACCAAAGCCACGCTCCTAAAAGGGTCGAACTCGAGTAGTCCGGGGAAAAAAACTCGGAGGGATGAACAAGTTGCCGTAGAATCGGGTGAACTCAGGCTCGGGGAAACTTCAGAGGTGATGAAGATGCTCGAAGCATTGACAAAACGGGTGGATTCAGGATAAACAAATATTGACGCCAACAACAAGAAGGTGGAAACGTAAAACTCCAGGGTCGATAAAACACCGGGAGCGCCTCCGATATTGAAGGGACCAGACTCAAAGAAATTTATTCAGAATCCTTTTCCCCAGAGCGCAGCACCAAAACTGATCCCGAAGAGGTTTTGAATGCTCGACATTCCCAAGTATAATGGGACCACATATCCAAATGATTATGCAACCTCCTATACATACGTGATCAAAGGGAATGACTTGGAAGTCGATGAAATCGAGTCGGTGTTGCTGAATTTTTTTGGGAAACCCTGTTCAAGGGAGCAATGATATAGTATCACAACTTGCCTCCGAGTTCTATCGACTCATTTGCTATGCTTGTAGATGCTTTCGTGAAGCCCCATGCCGGTTCCATCAAGGTCGAGACCAGGAAGTTAGACCTTTTCAAGGTCAAACATAGGGATAACGAGATGCTCAGGGAGTTTGTGTCAAGTTTCCAGTTGGAGCGGATGGATCTGCCACCAGTATCGGATGATTGGGCCGTTCAGACATTTACTCAATGGCTCAACCCCCGAAGTTCCGTGGCCTCTCAACAGCTAAAGCAAAACTTCATGGAGTACCCAGCGGCCACCTAGGCCGACATCCACAACAAATATCAATCGAAGATTAGGGTCGAAGGTGACCAACTCGGGGCCCCTTCGGGATCTATTTACCCCATCAGAATCGGTGACAGGTGTAAGAGAACCATTGATCCAGATCCAAGGCCGGTCCAAGATCGATAGTATCCATATAACGCAGATCAGAGGGAAAGCAGATCCGGGCGCCGCCCGACAAGGAACGAGAAGAGAAATGACCAAGGACTGAGCGGTTGGGGCCTGATGAGCAAGAGCGGGATTGACAGGTCGCTCAGTAGTAGGTCAGCACCAAGATTATCAGAGTATAATTTCAACGTGGACGTTGTAAGCATAGTGTCAACCATAGGGCACATCAAAGAGACTAAGTGGCCCCTATCATTGCAGTCCGACCCTGCCTAGAGAGATCCTAATTTAATGTGTAAGTACCACGGTACTCACGGGCATAGGACCGAAAATTGTCGATAGTTAAGAGAAGAAGTTTCTCGATTGTTCATCAATGGGCACCTTTGAGAATTCCTAAGCGAGCGAGCCAAAAACCACTTCAATAATAGGGACACCAACAAACAGACCGAACAGGAAGAGCCGCAGCCCAATCAGCATGATCATTGGGGAGTTGATGTCCCCCAATGGCCGATGATAAAATGCACCAAAGTTTCTATCGCGAGAGAAAAATGCTCCGGGGATTATGTCTTGGAAGGAGCTATCTCGTTCAGTGACGAAGACGCCGAGGGAATTGTACAGCCTCACAAAGATTTGCTAATGATATATGTACTTATCAATAATTCTCGGGTTAAACGTGTGTTGATTGATCCTGGTAGCTTGGCCACCATCATCAGATCGAGGGTCGTAGAGCAACTTGGGTTATAGGATCATATCATACCGGGGGTCTAGGTATTCAATGGATTCAACATGGCGTGCGAGACCAAGAAAGGTGAGATTACCAGTAAACACTTTCGGGATCACCCGAGAAATAAAGTTCTATTATAAAGGGGATATGAGGTACAATGCCTTGTTTGGAAGGCCGTGGGTTCACAACATGAGAACGATGCCTTCGACCTTACACCAGGCGCTGAAATTTCCCACTCCAGGAGGAGTCAAAACACTCTACGGAGAACAACCGGCCGCAAGGGAAATGTTCGTTGTTGATAAAGTAATCCCGGTGCCCTCGGTTTCAACATCAAAGAGCGGGGAGCCGACCAAAAAAGTAGAAACTAAATAACAATCAATGATACCGGCCTCAGCCGAGCCAGAAAAACAAAAGGAGCACGGAGCTAATGATGAGGAAGATTACGATGTCGCGAGATCATTCATAGCACCCGATGACACTGACACCACCAAATTGACGATCGGAGTTGGATCAAGTTATATTGATCGAGCATCTACCGGATCGAAAGGTATACCTGGGCACGGGGTTAACCCCCGAACTTAGGAATAAACTTATTAATTTTCTTATAGCTAACGCCGATTATTTTGACTGGTCCTATCTAGACATGACAGGGATCCCACCGGAGGTAACCACTCACAAATTAAGCTTGGATCCGAAGTTTCATCCAATTTATCAGAAGAGAAGGCCACAATTCGAGATCAAACACGCATTCATCAAAGACGAGGTATCCAAACTTCTAAAAATAGGTTCCATCCGGGGATTTAAATACCCGGATTGTTTAGCTAAAGTAGTGGTAGTGCCTAAGAAAGCAAATACACTTAGGATGTGTGTAGACTATAAGGATCTACACAAGGTGTGTCCAAAGGATTCTTTCTCTTTGCCTAACATCGATTGTATGATCGACGCAATGGCCGAATACGAGATACTCAATTTTCTCGACGCCTATACTGGGTACAAAAAAATTCGGATGGACCCGAACGATTAAGAAAAAGACTTCTTTCATAACCAAATTTGGCACTTACTGCTATAACATAATACCGTTTGGATTAAAGAATGTCGGTTGCACATACCAATGCCTAGTCAACCTGATGTTCTAAGAACAAATAGGAAAATCAATGGAAGTTTATATTGACGATATGTTGGTCAAGTCTTTGCAAGCAAGGACCATTTGATGCATTTGCAGGAAACCTTGGGCAAGTTGACAAAGTACAACATGAAGCTAAACTCGGAGAAGTGTGCGTTTGGGGCCAGCTCGGGCAAGTTTCTTGGATTCATGGTATCTAATCGGGGAATAGAGATCAAACCGGACAAAATAAAGGCCGTAGAGGACATCACCGTAGTCGACAACATCAAGGCAGTATAAAAGACCGACCGGTCGGATAGCCACGTTGGGCCTGTTCATCTCGAGATCGTCGGATAAGGGTCATCGATTCTTCTCACTATTGAAAAAGAATAACAACTTCTCTTGGACTCCGGAATGCCAGCAAGCTTTGGGAGAACTCAAACGATACCTATCGAGCCTCCCCTTGGTGTACACTCTGAAGGTAGACGAACAGTTGTAACTCTACTTGGCAGTTTCTGAGGTGGCGATGAGTGATTTCCTGGTCCGGGAAGAAGAAGGTAAGTAATTTCCAATTTATTATGTTAGTAGAACCTTAGGCGATGCCAAAATCAGGAATCCTCACCTAGAAAAATTAGCGCTCGCCTTACTAAGCGCTTCTAGGAAATTAAAATTGTACTTTCAATGCCACCCCATATGTATCATGACCTCTTACCCGCTGAGGAATGTCATGCATAAGCCCGAGATCTCGAGCCAACTGGCCAAATGGGCTGTAGAATCAGTGGGTATGATACCGAGTATAAACCTCGGACCTCCATAAAATCTCATATTTTGGCGGATTTTGTGGAAGACTTCACGCCGGCTTTGATACCCGAGGTCAAAAAGGAGTTACTGCTCACTTCGGGTATTAACTCGGGGATCTGGACCCTATTCACGGACGGGGCCTCCAACGCGAAGGGGCTCGAGCTCACTATCGTATTGAAACCATCTACGGGTAACGTAATTAGGCAGTCTATTAGAACAATAAAATTGACTAACAACGAAGCCGAGTATGAGGCTATGATTGCATGTCTTGAACTAGCTAAGAGCATGGGGACCAAAGTGATCGAAGCCAAATATGATTCCCTCCTAGTCGTAATTCAAGTCAACGGAACGTTCAAAGTAAAGGAGGAACGGATGTGGAGGTAGTTGGACAAGTTGCAGGTGACCTTACACCAATTCAAGGAATGGACTCTACAACACGTACCTCGGCATCAAAATAGTGAAGCCGGTGCGCTGGCCAATTTGGGGTCATCTGTTGACTCCCATGAATTCGACTTGGGGGCAGTGGTACAACTAATGAACTCAATGGTAGAAGAAGGTCATACTGAGGTAAACTCGACAAGTTTGACCTGGGATTGGAGAAACAAATACATAGACTACCTCAAGACATGAAAATTGCCATCGAATCCCAAAGAATCAAAAGCCCTACGCACCAAAGCTGCCAGGTTTAGCTTAGTCAAGGGGAAATTGTTCAGAAGATCCCTCTTTGGCCCACTAGATAGGTGCTTGGGTCCGGGAGAAACTGAATACGCTATAAGAGAGGTCCGCGAGGGCAATTGTGGGAACCACTCGGGGGCAGAATCCTTGGTTCGAAAGTTAATTAGAGATAGTTACTACTGGAATAAAATGGAGAAATATGTGAAAGACTTCGTGCGAAAATGCAATGAGTGTCAAAGACGCGCCCCAATGATTCATCAACCGGGAGAGATGCGTTACCTGGTCCTGGCGCCATGGCCGTTTACATCGTCGTCCTTGCCATGGGCGCACGGTAAATCCCAATACATACTACTCATGATCGATTATTTTTCCAAGTGGGTCGAGGCTCAGGCGTTCGAGAAGGTCCGGGAGAAAGAGGTCATTGATTTCATCTGGGATCACATAATATGCCGATTTAGGATACCGGCCGAGATCGTTTGCGACAATGGAAAACAATCCGTCGGCAGCAAAGTGAGTAAATTTTTTCTAAGACCACAGAATCAAAAAGATGTTATAAACACCTTACTACTCTAGTGGGAATGGACAAGCGGAATCAACAAATTAAACTATACTCCAAAACTTGAAGAAGAGACTACCGATTCGAAAGGAAAGTGGAAGGAAATCCTACCTGAGATCTTGTGGGCATACAGAACGACTTTGAAGTCGAGTACCGGAGCAACCCCATTCTTTCTAGTCTACGGTGCGGAATCCTTAATCCCGGTCGAGGTGGGGGAATCGAGCCTCAGGTAACAGTATGCTACTGAAATGTCAAACGGAGAAGTCATGACCACGAGTCTGGACTTATTGGACGAAAGGCGAGAACCGTCTTGGTTCGGTTGGCGGCCCAAAAGCAGTGAGTAGGGAGGTACTACAACCGAAGAGATAAACTTCGACATTTCAAGTCGGGGACTTCGTGTTAAGGAAAGTAACATTACACACCAGGAACCCGAACGACGAGAAACTAGGCCCGAATTGGGAAGGATCGTATAGAGTTGCCGGAACAACCGAGAAAGGTTCGAGGCGGGAGATGGTGTACTACTACCGAACAATTGAAATGTGGCACACTTAAAGCGGTACTACTGCTAAGGTACAAGCACAATTCCCTTTTGAAATTTGTTATATTACGGACTAACTTGTGCAAGTACTCGGCCGAGGGAAAATGTGACTATTAGGCTGAAAGCACGTGTTGTACCCTTTTTTTCTTGATCCAGTTTTTTCCTGAAGTAGATTTTACAGCAAGGTTTTTAACGAGGCAACAGTAAAATGTGCTACTGTAGTTTCGAAGACCGGCCTAAAGCCGTAAAGTTGCTGATCACCTACACCAGACCAACAGTATTCGAGCCCTCACAATTTTGGCCTCAAATACTAGGGGCCATTAACCCCTAAGTTATGATCCTTAGAAAGTGTTATTACTTAATATGAAAATCAAAGTCTTGGTAATTAGGATTTTTTATAAGGATCAAACGGTCAAACGAACCGTACCCATGTAGCCCACTTTTGCCATGGTACAAGGCTTATACACCTCTGATTATGTACTATGCATACAAAGCAATAAAAAAATTTGCCCTTTATATTTTATCACTACGCTCCACTGATGCATTCATTGAATTACTTAGAACGAATAACGGATCCTAAATCCTAGAGCCAATGGGCTAACCGATTCGTGGACTGTCGTCCGATAAAAAATCTAATGGCTCGGTTATTGAATCCCGAAGGTACCGAGCCTATTAGGCAGGGGCCAAACATCAAAGTCTACGTCCAACCTAAAACGACTCGGAGACGTCCGAGTCCGTACTCGGAAAGTAAGGCTCTTTCATATGATTGAAACCTATTAAAGGGTTGCCCTCAGCAAAGCACCATCATGTATGACTAAAACACTCAAGTATCTTGAAGACCTTCGTTTTTATCGAAACTTCGAAGCCACGAACAACTCGGAGTTACCATCGAAATCGGGCCTCATTCGGGCGCCCGGAGAACGAGTGCTCCAGATTACATCTAATTCTATTCTATGACATTAAGGACGATCCACAAATAAACAATTGCAAATAGATGCTGAAAAGCAAAAGACACAGTGTTGTCGAAGGAAAAATTATATATATGTATTCCAAAAGTATTTACAAAGGCACGATAAAACGGCCTCAAAATAAACGAAAAGGAAATATACAAAAGGAAACAAAAAGAGCTAAGGCATGTCCACCTAATCTTCACCGGAGCTTGACTCGGCCCCGGAACCTTCAGGACATTTGGGCTCATAAAGCTCTTTTGCCTCGGCCTCAAGCCTCTTGGCCTACTCAATCTCGGCCGACAGATCAAATCCCCGGGTGTGAATCTCCTCAAGGATCTCCCTCTGGGACAACCGCTTGACATACTCAGCCTTCATTATTAAACGGGCCTCAGCTATCACCACACCGGTTTTATACTGGGAAAGCATTTCTTTGACCTTGGAGGAATAAATCAAGTTGCCTCTAACTTGGACTTCAACACAGTATATTCTTAGTCGAGGTCGTCCCATTCTGAGACAGCTGAATCCAGTTGTGCTCGAAGTTCTTCATTTATCCTAGACCGCTTGTCGGCCTTATCCTTTGCCACTAGAGATGGTCCTTGACCGACGCTAAATCCTCTTTTTTAGCCTCCTTTTTCGAGACCAGAAAGTCCATCCTTCTCCTCAGCATTTCGGCCGTAGTTTTGAGCTTGTTCATCTCGTCCTAGAGCTAGTCAATCAGGTCTATCTTCTCTTGAACCTGTGAGGTTGCATCGTTAGTCACTGTGCATAACCTCTCATTTTTAACCTAAAAAATCCTTACCTTCTTGACCAGTTCATCAAGCTCCCGTTTCACACCCAAGGCCTCCATTTGAGCTTTTTCCAGCTCGGCTCGGAGAATAGGGAGATCCTTGAGGGCCTCATCTTTTTGCTCACTTAGAACCCTATACATGTCTTTCTGTCGGACTTGCTCTTTGAGATCGAACTCGAGCTGGCTGACTTCCATTCGAGACCAAAGGAAGCCTTCATGGTGGAGCATCGAAGCCTGAAAAACAAAATGATAAGATCATTAGGACATGCTGAAGCTAAACAAGATGTATGAAGGGCACAAGGAATGGGAAACTTACCCGGTTCAGTGCCTGTTGTGCCTCGATATAGAGGCTCTATGGGCCCACTTCGTTCATCTTTGCTGGTCGTCTTCGATCACCTGGCAGCAAAGATAGCTGGCCATGACCGCCGGAGCGGACAACACCCAGGTGTCCGCCGGGATAGTAAACACAACCGTTCTTTTACAATCGGGATCCATGCTTAAGCAGGGAACTGCCTCACCAGCTTCGGGCTCGAGCTCGGCTCGCCTACTCCCAACGACACTTCCTTTTTTCGGATCTCCATGCGACCAAACCCGAGATAATCCTCCAACGCGCCCATGTCCACGCCGTCAAAGAACATGTTGAGGGCCTCGTCTTTGCCCCGTGCCATCTCATTTGACTACTCTTTGACGGCCTGAGCCTCGTCGAACTTGGACTATGTATGTAACGGCAATTGCGCGATGTCAATGACACCGCCTATTTCCTTTGGGAAAGGTATAGTTTCTCGGGAGGCCGTAGCCTCTGATTTTCCTTCTGGCTCCCGAGCTAAAGAGGGATCGGCCTCTCGGCCAACTTCCTCGGTTGCCGCCCATTCTTCTTCGTCAATGGTCGACCCATGGGCGATGAACTCTAGTTCATCATCCTCAGGGTAATCCCTGGGTGGTAGAGGGAGTCGGGGTCCAGTACCCCTGCTTGGGTTCTCTTCTTGTTGCTTTTTCGGATCCGGAGTTACCTACTTCTTCTTGGTCTCTGTGTTCAGGGAGCCAGAAGATTTCCTCCTTTTTCACTTTTTCTCCTTCTGTGCAATAGCTCCAGGTTGTCCCGAAGCGAACGATTTAGCAAGTGAGGACGAAGCCTCGTCCTCGTCCAATGGCCGAGGCCCAGTGGTCTTGGGAAATCCTGTAAAAGAACAAGATCTTAGTAGAAATAAAGGTTGAGTATGAAAGTATACTTGTTTGGGAGAACTCACCACGAAACGGGCATCCCACTTTCCCTTTGGAAGTTTTCGACATTCGCTCTCAAAATACGATATTTGTTTGCAAATCCCCTCAATCTACTCCTTGAAGCGAGGGACTGCGTTGGGAACTTAGGCGACCGCTGCACGATGATAGGAACAGGCAATAAGAAAAAAGAATAAAAGAAATTCCAAATACTCAGGAAGGAAAGGAACTTACGGGCTGAGTTCCACTTTTTAGGGAACAACAAAAATTCAGGGGGAATGAGATCTTCGGTTTTCAGTTGAACAAATCTCCGCTTCCAGTCTCAATCGGGCTCTTCATCGATACTTAAGAATGGAGCCTTACTTGCACGACGAACGAGCTTGATCAATCCCCCTCAGAAAACTAGGGGACTGTAGAGACGAAGCAGGTAGTCGATGGTAAATCGAGGTGATTCGGTGTTGTTGACAAAATGGCGAAGGAGGATTATGATCCTCCAAAAGGACAGGCAAACCTATCCAAGACAAACCTCGTACCTTTTGCAAAAGCTAAGGATTTTAGGGTCCATTGGGACAAATGTGAAGGGGTAAGTATAAACACTTAGATACCCCTCTACGTGAGTGGTGATGTCCTCATCGGGACCAAGGACGTCCACTTCCTTGCCCTCACAGTTGCAGTCCTCCGGAACTGTAGAGAGTGTATCCTTAGTAACGAAGCATATGTACCTCCATATCTCCTCGCCTCGGTCCTGTTGACTGGAGGCTTTCTCAACTTTAAAGTCATTCTCAATGGAGCAGCCACCGGGGATGAAACTCTTCAGGGGAGGTTTCAGAGCCACCTCAGGCATGACCACCTCGGCATCCGTGGCCGAGTTAGAAGATGAAGGGACGGTCTATTAAGGCACAGATTCGAAGTCTTCGCCATCGAATTCTGAAAAATATAAAGATTTGAAGGTGAGGATGATGATTTGAAGGTGAGGATGGAGATTTGAAGATAAGGATGAAGGTATGAAGGTCAGATTTGAAGATGGAGTATGAAGATTTGAAGGTGGGGAGATGAAAATATGAAGATCTAAGAAACACCGTATGAAGGTTTGAAGGGGTTAAGAATAATTGAAGAGTTCGAGGGTAAATTAAACAGCTCTAGAATCAAAAAAATAAAAAAAGTGAAAAGGGGAGCGAAACTTTTATAGAGAAGGGGTAATTAATGTGTGACGTTTCGCATTCGGGGACAGTCAACTGGCGGCTGACACGTGTCTGAAGTCAGAACGACATGATTGATGGGATATTTTACTGACCCGTCAGCTCGGTTGTAGTGTACGGAAGAAGGAATCGGGTTTAATTCATCGCTTCCTATCGTTTTGATAAATCTGCTCTTTGAGAAGCGAGGGAACTATTTGTGTACGGGTAAAATCGGGAGCAGAGTTTTCCCCGATTCCCTGATGAGGAAATAAAAGGGAAGCATGGCAAGCGAGGCCAAATGACCCCTCGTATCGGAACCCGGGAGGAGTGAACGTTGCATCTATGATCGAGCGCGGTGAAATAACGAACCCGGACTAAGTAAGGTTTCTGGACCACGGGAAAAAAGGAGAACGGTTACGTATGACGAGTAGGGAGCCGTAATATTCACCCTCAATCGGATATTACGGCGTAAATCCCATCTTATATCAACTGCGGATCGACATCTACCGAAAAAGGAGATTTTTACCTTATTTAGACTTGTACTAGGACTGAAATCCCTTACTATATAAAGGGAAATGTATTTTTTTAACACATTGTTACACGCAAATCAAAGCAATAAAAATTTGTTTTTGTCTTCTAGCTATTGTTCAAAGTGTTCTTCATTTGTTCTCTTCTTTTTATACGCGACCGAGCTTGTATCAAGGGTCCGATCGGGGCGACGAAGCCCACTTTTCAACCTAAGATCAGGCATGATCATCACATTGTGATTGGTTTGATTATTTATTTTATCTTTAACTTAATCACATGTTGGTCGAATTAAATCACACATCCTTTAAACTGTATACAATTTAATATTAAAGTATAATTGGAAATAATTAACAAATTTAGACTTTGAATACTCAAAGTGGCAATTCTTTTGGGACCAATTTTGTAAGCTAAAGTGACAGTTAAAATGAAACGGGGAGTACTTCTTTTCCAATTCTTCTTCAAGAGGGGAAAAAAGATGAATGTCAAAAGTTTGACGGTGGGGAATTAGCTACGTTGACCTAAACAATTTTCCAATTCCGCCCTACCCACAAACCCTCCCTGAATGCCTTTTTGTAGTGCTTTTCAATGATTAATTAGCATTTGTTATCATTGTCGAAAGAAAAGGTCCTTTAACCAGGGTTAAGTAAAAGAAACCTAATTAGTTAACCAAATTTACTTTCCACGTACCCTATATATACTAATCATTCCACATGCAATCCTCTCACGACAAGAATCCATTTCCAATTTACCTTTGAGCAATATCAGCTTTTTAATTATTTTCTTCTGCCTTTTACGTTAATTTTTAGTCCTAGAAAAAATGAAGCCCTTCATGCTGGCCAGCATATCCCTCTTCATCTTTTTATTCATAGTTATATCTTACTTACTCTTTAAAGCTAATCCTTGGCCTTTTACTATTGCAACTCTCTTCTCCCTTTTCCTTTTCCTCTTAAACTTTTGGTCAGTGCCAGGAGGGTTTGCATGGAGAAACTATATTCACTATCAAAAACCTAAAAAACTTCTTGGACCTTTTTCTTGGCCCTTCTTGGGGTTTCTACCTCAAATGGGATCTCATGCTCATCAGAAGCTCGCCACCCTTGCTACATCGTTGGGTTCGACTCGACTCATGATTATAAGCCTAGGTGCTACTCGAGTTATCATCAGTAGTCACCCTGACACTGCGAAGGAAATTCTTTGTGGTACCTCATTTGCAAATCGTCCTGTGAAAGAATCAGCTAAATTGCTCATGTTTGAACGAGCAATTGGTTTCGCTCCTTATGAGAGTTATTGGCGAAATCTAAGAAGAATTGCTGCGAATCACATGTTTTCTCCTCGGAGAATTTCAAGTTTTGAGAGTCTTCGACAATTTATAGCTGATAACATGATAGAAGGAGTTGTCAAGGAGATGAATGAGATTGGTTTTGTTGAGGTTAGAGGGATATTAAGAAAAGGGTCTTTGAGAAATATACTGGAAAGTGTGTTTGGGAGTACTTTAGGTTTAGAAGGTGAAAAACTAGGGTTAATGGTGAAGGAAGGATATGAATTGATTGGAGAATTTAATTGGTCTGATTATTTTCCTTTAAGGTTTTTAGACTTTTGGGGTACTAAGAGAAGGTGTCATAAATTGGCAGCTCAAGTGAATGAATTGGTTGGCGAAATAGTGAAAGAAAGAAGAAGAGAGGGAGAATTAAACATGAAAAATGACTTCCTTAGTGTGTTGCTATCTTTGGCAAAAGAAGATCAACTTACTGATGCAGACATGGTGGCTGTTTTGTGGGTAAGGATTTCCCCCTCATTCAGTTTTGGGTTTTGATGATATTTACTGATAGTGCAATGAAAATTTCACTATTGATGAAGTTTAATCTGCTCTAGAAGGTTACTTTATATTTTTATTTTTTAAGTAATTAATTCCACTTGTTATGAGTAATTACCTGACCTTTCAAGTGATATCGAGATCTTTTTTTCATCGAAAACGAAGAAGGCCGAGGATGGCCTACGGTGCGTCTTATCTGGAGGGAACACGCTTTTAATAGTATATGCAATATCAATCTATAGAAGTTAAACTTATCACTTTTTAATTATCTCAATGGAATATTTTTTTTCCACATAAACAAAAATATTTGCATGATGCTAGGCAGATATCAATATATATGCTTATATATATGAGTTTTTTATGCTTAGAGTTTCATTTTCTATGTGAATTTAAGGTGTAAAAGCCTATTGTCAATTGATTATTTTTAACTATCAGTTGTCAACTCGTTCATGTTTGGAATACATATATAATAGGAGTAACTAACTAGGTAGATAGTTAAGATTCTTTGATAATTCAAAGTAAAATGACTCATCATTAAAAGTTAAGTTGGTGTCATGTCTAAACAACAAAAATCGCTTAGTTCGTCAGCACTAAGTCCACTGCATGTGGAATTGACTAAAGATTTTTAGATATGTCTTTGACTAGTTTATGATTATAATTATGATGGTAAGCTTTGTTTCTTTTCTTCACTTTTACTTTTTGCAGCTGCCAAATGGAACTTACTCACTAACCTTGTGTCCCACTTAAATTAATTAACTTTATGTAGGAAATGGTGTTTAGAGGAACAGATACAGTTGCCATCCTTCTAGAGTGGATCATGGCAAGAATGGTTTTACACCAAGATGTTCAAGCAAAAGCACAAAAAGAGATTGACACGTGCGTTGGTCATAACAAGCACGTGCGGGACTCAGACATACAAAACCTTCCTTATTTGCAGGCCATTGTGAAGGAAGTTCTTAGATTGCACCCACCAGGCCCACTTCTCTCTTGGGCCCGTTTAGCTATCCATGATACTTATGTAGATAAGTGCTTCATTCCTGCAGGGACAACTGCAATGGTTAATATGTGGGCTATTACACATGACTCAACAATTTGGGAAGATCCATGGGCCTTTAAGCCCGAAAGGTTTTGTGATAAAGAAGAAGACATCTCAATTATGGGTTCGGATCTTAGGCTTGCTCCATTCGGGTCTGGACGTCGGGTTTGCCCCGGAAGGGTATTAGGGTTGGCCACAGTGCACCTCTGGCTAGCACGACTTCTCCAACAGTTCAAATGGCTCCCAAGCAAACCTGTTGATCTTGCTGAATGTTTGAAGCTTTCCCTTGAGATGGAGAAACCTCTATCTTGTCGTGCATTTACTCGATATGACACCTAAATAAGCTTCTATTAGTAGTATCATTAATCATAAGAATTATAAAACAAAATATATGATATCTTATCTTTCCGCTATATCAAGTTTATTTATCCTTTGATCTTTAGAATATTGGTGATCACAAAGGCAGATTCAATATTTCCTTCCTTTAGTCCACTGACCTATGATTAGCTGAAAACCCATGCCTTTTTCAAAATTACGTTAACAAGCCACTAGATCACGCAATGCGCATTGCTCAATTAAACAAGGTTATTGCTTTCTTACCATCGTTAGTTTTCGTGCCTTACGCGGCCGTCAAATAATAAATTCAGTGATAGAAATAGAGTATCGAACCCATAGAGACTTATGGTATAATCATTATTTAGATTAAACTATCCTAATATAATTATCTAAACAAGAATTAAAACTAAAAGTGTTTGAGTCAAAACTAATTAAAACAAACAAAAAAACAATTAATAAACTCTAAACAAAAGAAGAGCACATTTTTTTTTATCTATATCTATCTATCTATCTATCTATATCTATATCTATCTATATTATTATAAAAGCACGAATAATTTATACTAAATGTCGAACGACTAAAATATCCTTGAAATATTGACAGACTTTTATGCCCTTAAGTGTTTATATAATTTAAGGATCTAATTGTAAATAACCTAATGATGAAATTCTTTTCCAATTTAAACTACACATATGTCGACCCTACAAAGTTGATCCTACTGGTCATCTATTATTTTTGGAAAAGAATAATTTTACTTTTAAAGGATGCTGTCCTAATCAACGAAAAAATTCAATTGGGACAAAACTGTATTATATTTTTTTCCTACCTAATGCTAGGAGTTTGAAACCAAATTGAATTTTTCGTTGATTAGGACAATACTGATTCTGACTTTTGTTCGAAGAGTCTCCCAAAGCACAAGTTACATGGAATTAAAACTTTTTCTCCGTTACAAATTTTATTCCTTTTGATACATAACCAAACACGATTTCATCCATCTAAAATATGTTTTTACATAACTGCGACTCTATTTTACAAGCTCAATATATTGGCAACGCTACAAGATTTAAAAGCTTGACCTTTTTTATTAAATGGATACAAGTTATATCTCTAATATTTTATTAAATTCTATTTTTTTCTTAATTCTGCATATCATGTATGATGTATACAGATTTTATGTCGAACTATGTTCTCCTTTTATACCATATACATATTTTACGTCATTAATATATAGTACTTACTTAACTTTATGTTGTTATTTTCTTTGCAGTGAACACCACCATATATTTTAAGTGAATCGCCTTTTTGAATTTGGTAGAAAAGATTCTTTAGCAGAAAGGAAGTGATGGTTAAGGCGATAATTTTTTTAACCAATTTATTTTCTCCCCTTCCTTTCGATCAACCTGTCATCTATAGTTTCTTGTTGTTAACTTATCTTTAATGATTCAATTTGGCAGTAGATCAACTTGAAGCTATTTTTTTGCATTCATGAAACTTCAAGTATAGTGGAGTTTTAGATTAGCACGAGCAAGTATACTCATGGATGAAACATGAAAAATTTACGTGCTTCTTAACTAGAGATTGGATTAATTATAATTGGTGTTGAATTTAGAGATTGCACTGGTCGGCATTGGAGTTAAGTAGAATTATTTCCTAGCTGTAACAATTTTGTTTCGAATATTTGTATAGTTAAGAATTTATATTTCATTAAATATAACTTTCGCAATAATTATATTAATGTAGGATAATGTGCAACACAACAAAAAAAATAATGCCAAAGACTGTATGGGGTCAAATTCTGCCCACTATGGTAAGCAACGACCCCCGACTAAGCAATAGCCGAAGTAGAGGGGACGACCGAAGAATGTCAGAGCGAAAGTATGCCCTTGTGTCTCGTCGTCTCCTCGAAAGCACGTGACCTATCCCCGTATTATTTTATTATTTTTTGAGGGGGTTCTCTTGTTATATAAAGGAGAATCCCAATGTTGTAAAGGAGGATCTTTTCAATAAGAAGCTATCTTTTCTTTCTATTTCTCTCTCTCTCTCAACAAGCTTTCTCTTACTCTCTTTCGAATATCCAAGTTGTCGAAACAATCACAAGCATAATATATATTTCTAGGTCTAATTATATTCGATTACGATTTACCTTTGATTCATTTTAATTGTTTTCGCTTACAAAGTAATTAGTATCTTTTGAGTCAAACAATTTGGCGCCGTCTGTGGGAATTTCGGCAATCGAAATCATAGTTTGCACCTTGAACATCAAAAATAAACCTTCCTTCACACCCTACTGAAATCGAAAAATGGCGGAAAATGACGCAAGATTGAAAGCAATAGCAGGCGTCACAACCAACCTCATGGGCCCCCTCAACGAGACCGGCAGAGAAAATATCTTGAGCACAACACCTGGTAACACTCAAGAGGGAGAAATCTCACCCTCCCCATCTGAAGATCTGACTATCATGCAAGAAAAGGGGGCTTCCACGTCTGCAGTCAAAGAAGCACCACCCCGCTGATCAAGAAGCTACTGGAAGAATGGATGACGAACACCCTAAGCAGCTTGCTCGAAAAATCGCCCCAAAGCAACATTAAGAACTCGTTGACGACAGACATCGCTACCACCAGTGAACACGATACTATACGTACAAACAACAACCATACCAATGGCCAGACCAGCGATGGCACACTTGCAGCCATCCTTAAAAAAATGGAGGAAATGGAGAATGAAAACAAGGCACTTCGGGATCAGATGAAAGAGCATTAGGAAAGAGTAGACAAAATTCCCGGCGCTCCTACGTTACTGCCGAAGCGCGACGTGGGAAGATTCGTTGAACAGCCATACAGCGAAGAAGCTGCACCTCACCCGATCCCAAAGACCTTCAAGATGCCACCCTACTTAAGGATATATGACGGGACGAAGGACCCCGAAGACCACCTGATCCACTATGTGACCGCTGTGAAGGGTAACGATCTGTCAAAGGAACAAGTACCATCCGTACTGCTGAAAAAGTTCGGAGAAACGTTGACGGGGGTGAGGGGGGGGCGCTAACATGGTACTGCTAGCCAGAACGATATCAACATTCGAAGAAATGGCGGATAAGTTCGCCACCGCCCATGCAGGAGCTAAGAAAGCAGAGGCCAGGGTCAACAATATCTTTGCCGTCCGACAAACCGCGGGTGAGGGACTCAGGGACTTCTTGGCCAGATTCAACAGAGTAAGGATGAGCCTACCAAACGTATCGGAAGGCATGGCGGTCGCAGCTTTCCAAAACGGGCTGAGCAAAGATGGTTCGAGAGCAACCAAAAAGCTACTAAGCCGACTCATGAAGTATCCTCCCACCACATGGGAGGAGATCCACAACGCCTACTGTGCCGAGGTACGAGCAGACGAGGATGACCTCAACGGACCAACCCAGCGGCTCACGACAATACAGTCAGAAGCAAGGAGGGATCGACGCAGCGAGGGCCGGCGGGAACAATCCTCGCGCTTCAACAAAGAAAGGCAACAGCCTTACGTCAGATCCTCGCATCCACCACCGCCTAGACACACAGAAGCACTGCAGCGACATGTCACCCCACTCCGTAATGAAAGAGGTATGCCCCCTTTATTATCCGCCCATAACTTTTGTGTGTCTCCCTCAGAAATAGTGTACGCACTGGAGAAACTGGGCACCAAGGTACAATGGCCGCAGAAGATGAAATCAGACCCCGCCATGAGAAAGTCAAATGTCCTGTGCGAGTTCCACCAAGAACGAGGGCACAAAACCGAAGATTGCATAGGGCTACGGCAGGAGGTGGTCAGAATGCTGAACCAAGGATACTTAAGGGAGCTACTTAGCGATAAGGGAAAGATCAAATTCGCACAAGGGCGGGATCAACCTCAAGGGCCGCCAAAGCCGCCTTCGCCAGCACGCACCATCAACATGATCGTCGGAGGAGGCGACGATTCAGCAATCAACCATGTAAAGTTCACCACTTCGCACAAACTGAAGCGAACAATCGCCCACGAACGGTGTGATGACTTCGAAGAAAGTATCACCTTCGATAAGTCAGATGCCGACGGTTTGTCTTTTCCTCATTATGATGCTTTGGTCATAACTTTACGTATTGCTGACACTGATGTTAAGAGAATCATGGTTGATGACGGAAGCGGTGCCTGTATTATCCATCCAAGGGTCCTCGCACAAATGAGGCTCGAAGATAGGATAATACCGCGTTGCATAACACTGACAGGTTATAACAATGTAGTGGAACGAACCTCCGGGGAGGTATCATTGCCGAAATTAACAGGAGGAGTTACGCTGGAAACCACTTTCCACGTTATGAACCAAGAAACAGCCTACAACGCCATCATAGGACGCCCGTGGATACACGCCATGCGAGCAGTCCCCTCAAGCTTCTACCAAGTGATCAAGTTCCCCACCCCTTGGGGAATATTTAGCATTCGGGGCGAGCCGCGCACCGCGCAAGAATGCTACCGAATCGCTCAAGAATACTCACACACCAAGCAGTTGAAAGGAGCAAGTGCGGAAGCATAGCAATCAGCCGTGTCGGGGACTAAGGTCGACCCGACAACGGAAGCCATCAAAGATCCGAACATCGTAGAAGCCTGCAAAGCAACGGTCGAGGATCTCAACCCAGTACAACTGGACAACACCGACCACTCAAGAAAAGCCTACATCGGACACGGCCTCTGCCACCCAAGTAAGTACCATGAATTTTTAACTAACCACGCAGATCTATTTGCTTTTTCTCATTCAGATATGCCGGGGATACCAAGAGACATTGCCACCCACAAACTGAACGTCGACCCACTATATCCACCCGTGCGGCAAGTTAGAAGAAAGTTCAACGCCGCAATCAACAAGGCCGTCAGCGAAGAGGTAGATAAACTACTGGCCAACGGGTCCATAAGGGAATCAAAATATCCCCAATGGGTCGCGAATGTCGTCATGGTCAAAAGGAAATACGGGAAGTGGAGGATGTGCGTAGATTTCACATATCTTAACAAGGCATGCCTGAAGGACTCGTTCCCGTTACCTCACATCGACTAGTTGATCGACGCCACAGCAGGACATGAGCTGCTAAGCTTCCTAGATGCCTACTCCGGCTACAACCAGATCATGATGTCCGAGGAGGACCAAGAAAAGACAACTTTTATCACCCACCAGGGAACGTATTGCTACAAGGTGATGCCCTTCGAACTCAAAAACGTAGGGGCGACGTATCAGAGGCTAGTTACCAGAATGTTCAAGGAACAGCTTGGCAAGACCATGGAGGTCTACATCAACGATATGCTGGTAAAGTCGGCAAACAAAGAAGACCACCTCTACCATCTGAAAGAAGCCTTTAAGATACTACGACAGTATGGGATGAAATTAAACCTAGAAAAATGCGCCTTCGGTGTAGCATCAGGAAAGTTCTTGGGTGTCCTCGTATCACAACGAGGTATCGAAGTCAATCCTGACCAGATCAAGGCGATAGACGCAATACCCGAGACCTTGCAAAAGCTGACAGGACGAATAGCCGCCCTATCCAGGTTCATCCCGCGATCCTCCGACAGGTGCCATAAATTTTTTAACGTATTGAGAAAAGATCACAGACTACAATGGAACGAGGAATGCGCCGAGGCTTTAAAAAAATTGAAAGAATACCTGTCTTCGCCACCATTGCTAGTTAAAGCAAACCCTGGCAAACCCTTGCTAGTATACCTGGCAGTGTCCGAAGTCGCCGTCAGCGCAGTCCTGGCCCGTGAAAACAAAGGTACGCAGTCTCTTTATTTACTATATCAGCAAAACCCTAGTGGACGCCGAAATACGGTATCAACACATCGAAAGGCTGGCTCTGGCACTGGTCGTAGCTTCACGAAAGCTTAGACCCTACTTTCAGTGTCATCCAATAAAAGTTATAACGACCTTCCCCCTGAGAAGCATCCTACACAAGCCCGAGCTATCGGGCAGGCTCACCAGATGGGCCATAGATCTCAGCGAGCACGACACATCCTATCACCCGAGAAACGCCATCAAGTCGCAGGTACTTGCAGATTTTGTCGCCGATTTCAGTACAGAGATTCTCCCGGAAGCGGAACTAGAGGCCATTCGTGCCACTCCTAGTACCGACCTCTGGACCCTCTACACTGACAACGCTTCCAACGCCTCGGGATCGGGACTGGGACTCGTACTCGAGGTCCCCACGGGCAAAATAATTCGTCAGTCCATACGATGCCCCGAGATGACTAACAACGAGGCCGAATACGAGGCTGTGATTGCAGGTATGAAGTTGGCCATCAAGTACGGAGCCCGACGACTCATCCTCCATTGCGATTCTCAACTCGTGGTAAACCAGGTCACCGGGACTTACCAGATCAAGGAACAGAGACTGTAGAAATATCAATCAGAAATTCACAAGTTGATGCCCGAATTCGACGAATGCCGCCTGGAACAAATCCCGAGGGCGCAGAACATCGAAGCAGACGGCCTAGCCAAATTAGCTGCAGCCACCAAAAACATCAACAAGGGAAACATAGTCACCCTCCTCCATTCAGCCATAGATCACACTGAGGTACTCTCTTTAAATCTAACTTGGGACTGGCGCAACCAGTTTATCTCCTATCTGCAGGACGGGACACTCCCGCTCGACAAAAAAACAGCCAAAAAGCTCCGCGTACAAGCTGCCCGATACTGCCTAATAAGTCACGATCTGTACAAAAGAACGTTTGGCGGACCCCTCGCTAAGTGCTTGGGGCCACACCAAACAAGGCAAGTACTCGAAGAGGTACACGAGGGCCACTGTGGCGCACATACCGGCAATCGCGCTCTCGTCCGTTGCATCATCCGAGCCGGGTACTACTGGCCCACAATGAAAAAGGAGGCAGCGGAGTACGTTCGTAGGTGCGAGAAGTGCCAAAAGTACGCCCCTATGATACATCAACCGGGAGAGCCCCTACACTCAGTAACATCACCTTGGCCCTTCATCAAATGGGGGATGGACATAATCGGTCCCCTACCAGCAGGACGAGGAAAGGTACGATTTCTGTTAGTTCTGACTGACTATTTCTCCAAGTGGGTAGAAGTAGGTGCGTACGCCCAAATACGCGAACAAGAAGTCATCGCCTTCATATGGAAAAACATCATATGCCGTTTCGGCATCCCCAAAGAAATCAGCTGCGATAACGGCCCCCAATTCATCGGCAAAAAGATAACGGAGTTCTTTGACAAATGGCACATCAAACGGATACTCTCCACGCCATATCACCCTGCCGCCAACGGCCAAGCAGAATCCTCCAACAAAACAATATTAAACATACTAAAGAAGAAACTCGAAGACGCCAAAGGAATCTGGCCCGAATTACTACCAGAGGTACTATGGGCATACCGAACAACGCCCAAATCCAGTACAGCAGAAACACTGTACTCACTGGTCTACGGAACCGACGCGGTTATACCAGTCGAAATCAGAGAACCGAGCCTGAGATATTCACATACCAGCGGAGCAGACAACGACATAGGTAGGCTTCAAGACCTCGACGAGGCAGAAGAACAAAGGGATATGGCCCACATAAGAATGACGGCTCAAAAGCAACAGGTCGAAAGGTATTACAACAGAAAAGCTAAAATACGACCGCTCAAAGTAGGCGACTACGTCCTCAAAGCCAAAACTTTGGCGTCAAAAGACCCAAGCGAAGGGAAACTGGGCACCAATTGGAGAGGGCCATATAAAATAACAGCAGATGCAGGCAAAGGAGCATTCTAGTTGGAAACAATAGAGGGAAAAATACTCCAGAACAACTGGAGCATCGCCCCTCAAGTACTTCCATTTTTACGGGGCGTCTCCCGAGTCGTACTCTTTTTCCCTTACCTGAGTTTTGTCCCAATTGGGTTTTCTCGGGGAGGTTTTTAACGAGGCGGCGAAGGGGACACCCAGGGGCGTATGGAGACAGGTTTATCATACCGGCCGGTCGACGCATTCTCCAGGCCGATATAATAAAGGAACTAGCCTAGTTGAGTCTCCATTATGTAAGCGGCTAAGGCCACCTTCTCCATTATGTAAGCGGCTAAGGCCACCTTCTCCATTATGTAAGCGGCTAAGGCCACTTTCTCCATTATGTAAGCGGCTAAGGCCACCAACTCCATCCTATGGGCCAAAGGCCATCGCCAATGATCGTCGACCCCACTCGACGGCGACGGATAACACTTCAACGACAAATGAAGTTACATCCTCTGGGCCAAAGGCCATCGCCAATGATCGTCGACCCCGCTCGACGACGACGGATAACGCTTCAACGACAGTTGAAGTTACATCCTATGGGCCAAAGGCCATCGCCAATGATCGCTGACCACGATCGACGACGACGAATAACACTTCAACGACAGTTGAAGTTACATCCTATGGGCCAAAGCCATCGCCAATGATCGTCGACCCCACTTGACAACGACGGATAACACTTCAACAACAGTTGAAGTTACATCCTCTGGGCCAAAGGCCATCGCCAATGATCGTCGACCCCGCTCCACGATGACGGATAGCACTTCAACGACAGTTGAAGTTACATCCTATGGGCCAAAGGCCATCACTAATGATCATCGACCCCGCTCGACGACGACGGATAACGCTTCAACAACAGTTGAAGTTGCATCCTATGGGCCAAAGGCCATCGCCAATGATCGTCGACCACGATCGACGACGACGAATAACACTTCAATGACAGTCGAAGTTACATCCTGCGAGCCAAAAGCCGTCACAACCGATGTGCCAGCCAAGCTCGACGGTGACAAAATATGTATAAGCAAAGAACGACACAAAAGAATAGCAAAAAGTATAATTCTTTCACTATGACAAAAATTATGTACATTTAGTCCCATGGAGGACTCCCATTACATTCCAAAAAGAAAAAAGGCAAAACCTATACAAATCTTAAGGAGCCTCGCCAGATTAACCATCGCCATCCGCTTGCTCTCCTTCTCGACCATCGCCACCGAGACGGTAAGTCTCATTAAACCATGGGTCGGACTCGAGCCGGTTGACGTCCTCCGAAGTGTAGCCCTCTCGGTCAGGAGAGTCGGAGCTGTACCTACAAGCTACACGAGCGGCACGAGCCTCACGCCACTGCTCCTGAACTTCCTCCTCGGAGGCACGTCCCGCAACAAGAAGTTTTTTATACACGTCCAATTTGTCCTCCGCATATACCCACATCTCGTGCGCATCTTGGGTCGCGTCCCCGGGACGTGGCGGGGCAGTACGCCTGAGGACATCGATCTCAGCCGCCTTAGCTTCGAGCTCGGCTGTCAAAGCCACCACCCTACGGTGAAGATCGGCTACCTCCGTTGCCACTCCACGGCTGAGCTCCAACTCCTCCTCCCTCAGTTTGAGGAGTGATTCGAGCTTGCTATTACGAGCCACAGCCTTCACCAACTCCTCATCCATTTTCTCCAGCTCCGCCGCCCTGGGGCTCAATTGTGCCTCCCTCTGTTCGAGGCCTTCCCGGAACACCTGGAATTGTGGATCTTGCCGGAATAGATCCGCCGCCTCTTGATGCTTGGAGCGATACCGTTTATACCTCTTCATCATCTTATCAAAAACGGTCGTTCTCTTCACCAACTAAAGTGGACCTTTTGATAATTAAGTTTTTCCCCTAAAACCATTAACCTTTCATCTATTTACACTTTCGTAGACAGTTTATCGCCTTTTTATCATTAGTTTTGTATCTGGATTTTAGGTCCTGTAGAGAGTAATTACGATATCTCTTGATTAAAGCACCCTAACAAAGATTCAAGTATGGACCATTTGTCCCACTGTTATGTTTTCTCTTTTCTATACTTCGCTCATCAATCTCCCCTATGTATATGGATTAACTTAGGTCAATCAGGGAAGGAAATAAGACAACACTTCAATCTCGAATAAAGGGCATTATTTAGCTTTTGAAGCATAGTTATTAAAATTAAAAATTTCAGAACAGGGACACTTTTGCAATCTCTCTATTCCTTTACCCAATATTACACCTTGATGGGTAGCTAAGAATTCTTTTTCGGGATAGCTTACTATCAAACACTTAGCCACAAACTGAAAGAAGCAATGTATCTTATTATTGAAAAAAAAATATGAAACTAATTTTCATGACGACAAACAACAATAGATGTATAGCTAATACTTAAAAATCATGCACCTAGATGTCCATTTCCATACATGCAATGAGCAAATCAAAAAAATTTCTTACATGCATGTAGAGAATAAACAAGAATCTACCCAAAAGAACAGAAAAAACTAACTTACAGTAAGAAAAGTGTGATATACCAACAAATTTCACCAAAAGAAAGAGGGAACAATTTCTACTACTCAACAGCAACAACTAACATCAAATACCCATTATCAAATTTGATCAACACACTCAAAGTTTAACCCAAAAAATAGACCTGCAAAAATAATTGAACATATAAATCAAATGGTATAAGAGAAAAACATAAAGCACTTAAATAAACCATTGTGTAATTAGGGGAATATATGATCTCAAAATTGAAGAGAGAGAGACGATCATAGGGAGTGATTTATGGGTAGGTAATAAAAGATAATATAGGTGTTCTACATATTCAGTGTACACGCGTCTCTACGAATTACTAATTAAATAGAAAAGTAATTTACATTTACCGAAATGCAATGTAAAAACATTACATGCACACAATAGTTTAGGAATCTTTGTTTGAAGTCGGAATTTGGTTCCCACACTGCAAATCTGCAATGGAACCCAAATCAGCAAGCAAAAATCAAACAAGAAGAAAACTCGCCAGAAAGAGGGAAGGAAAAAACAGAAGAAAGATGGAGTGAGAATTTGGGTCTTCAACTTGTTACCTTAGTATTTGGAACCAGAAAGTGCAATGAGCGCAAAAAAAAACTTATTACCTTAGTATTTGGGTCTTCAAATTGTTTCTCCGATCTTCGTTTGTAACCTTTGCACAACAAGTTGACCTAAGCCCTTCAAAGGATACAAACCCTTTGCACAAAATCTTAGTTTCTCAGATTCATTCTGCACTCAATCAAACTAAACCTCAGAAAACTCTAAATTAAAAGAGGACTGAGGGTTTTTCAGGGCATCGGAGAGAGGGATGGGGGTATTGGAGTTTTTAGAGAGAGGGAGATGGGGGAATCGGCGATTTTGAAGAGGAAGGAGAAGATTCTTGCAGAAGAAGAAGGTTTCCAGTGAAGAAGAAGGTTGTGGCATTGGGGATATCGCGGCGTTGGGTATACACAAAACTATAACACAAATATTTTGTTATTTAATATTTAGGTTATTAAAATTATTAAAAAACTAAATAAATAGGGGATATTTGGCGGGTTAACAAAAATTCAGGGGGGAAATAAAGAGGGAAAAAAATAACCGTTCAAATAGCTATTTTTACTAAAGATGCGTTCCAGTAGATTGTTTTATTGGGACAGTTTATATGACCGTTGCTTTAGATAAATCTATGGCAACGGTTATTTTACTATTGCAACGATTTTATAGTTAAAGTGTGCTAGTATCACTTAGATGCTACTGTAACAGTTGTAACCGTTACCATACATGATCTATGGCAACGGTTCTTGAACCGTTGCTAAAATTACTGTTCCCATAGACCCATTTTCTGGTAATGAACCCCTGGGCAGCAGAGTAAAGTCCAAATTCGTCCCATTCTTCCATTTTTGGACCAAGGAAGCTCGGGTGGGGCGATTATTCGAGGGATTTTCAAAGAAAGCAACGGGGTAAGTGTTCTTAACTCAATTTTTGTTAGATTACTCGAATCTATTACTAATTTTAGCATTTAATTTGTGATTTAAGTTGGAAAAGTTTGAAAACCCTATTGGATAGATTTGAGGATTTGGGGGTCGAATTGTTATCAGAATTTAGTAATTTTGGTATGGTTAGACTCGTGATTGGATGGGCTTTCATCTTCCGTAACTTTCATCGTATTCTGAGATGTGGGCCCCATGGGTGAATTTTGAGTTAATTTCGAATTTTTATTGAAAAATGTAGTATTTTCTTATGAAATTGATTCTATAAATTTTGTTAACTGTATCGAATTATTTTTGCTAGATTCGAGCCATTCAGAATTGGATAATCGAGTAAAAAGGCCTACTAGTGGATTAAATTGGAGTAAGTCGAGGATAAGTATCTTGCCTAACCTTGTGTGGGGGATTTCCCCTTAGGATTTGAGTCTTCTATGTTGACTTTAGTTCGTGTACGCGAGCTGACGACTGCGTGCTCGGACTTATTTGTGAAAAATTGGCCTTTAGGGTTCTTAGGTCTTTATATTCACTGTGTATGAATGTGTTCTTGACATGACTGAGTTTCCTATTTACTAGTCTCACCTCTACATGCTTAATTGGAATTAATAGCTTCATGATTCACCCTTATTTCCTAATCGACTCCTATTTGACTTAAATGAAGTATTTCGCTTCTCCTATTGTCATGCTATCTTTTCATAGCTTCTTGTCTTAATTGGGAATTTATCATCATCTTCTCCTATAATTGTTTAGTCTTGAGTGAAGCTAAGATCATCTTTCCTTAATTGAATTGTCGGATATCCTCGTATTTGTTCAAACTTAAAAAGGAGTTTAGGTAACCCATATCTTTGTTAACTTGCCTTAGTTGGGACTGCTTGACTCGTATTGATTACCTTGTTATTGACTTGTGTATTGTGGGATCGTCGCTACATGTTAGTTTTCCCTTTGTTGAACTGTTCACTTTATGCCAACATTCTTTTCTGTGGTTATTCCTTGTTAGCTGGTCCTACCATTTCTTCGTGATTTACAGTTCTTGAGTAGACTTACTTGCCGTACTTTGTATTATTGTCATTGTTGCTGTTGTGTATTTACTTTGGGACTACGGATCGGTATTCCAGGAGATCCCCCTACACCTTTATATTTAGAACTACAGGACGATATCCCGGGAGATCTCCCTCTACTGGATATTTATTTTTGGACTACGGATCGATATTCCGGGAGATCCCCCTGCACCTTTATAATTGGGACTACGGGACGATATCCCGGGAGATCCCCTTGTACTGGATATTTACTTTGGGACTACTATTGGTATTCCGAGAGATCCTCTGCACATTTATGTTTGGGATTACGGGATGTTATCCCGGGAGATCCTCTGCACATTTATGTTTGGGACTACGGGACGTTATCCTGGGAGATCCCCTATTGCTATCTCTGTGTTCTGAGCTGTTGTTTTCCTTGATCCTATCCCTATGTAAACAGTATATGTGCTGTCCGTTTATGTCCTTATGCTTACTAGCTGGTATGAACTATGATAGGACACTTGCAAAAGCATACACGTGGCTAAGCACCCTTATCGGATAGGAGGCTCCTTGAGATTTTTGAGTATAGAAGCACACCCTTGTTTATTTCCCTTCCATGTGAGAATGACTCCACGTGAGTTGTCAGTATGATTATGAGGTGTGATGAGGGCACAGGATGCCAAGTGTTAGGGTCAGGTATTGAGACCCGTATTGTATGATTATGAGATGAGGTGTCACATGGTGACTTATATTCGAAGGATATTTATTTGAAAGGGTTATATTCAAAAGGTATCCATTTTTAGAGAACTAGTTTGGTAAAATATTTACTTGAAGGAAGTATAATTCGAAATGTTTTAATCAACTGAAAGATTTGACTAATTGATTGAAGTTGTTGGCTATGACCTAATGTGAAAGCTGTCGTAGTTGCTAAGTTATGACTTGTCCTTACTGTATTTGTGATTTCGAATATGGGTTGTATTTTCATTCACTTTTATGAGCTTTATTATGGTGTTCCGCTGTTACTTACTGTTTTCTTTCCTTATTGTAGTTATTGTATTGTTTGCAATATCGCTTAGTCATCATCATAAGTTGTTGGTAGCCTTCATTTCTTTTTACAATGTTTAAGTATGATTATTTAAACTACATCACAAAATAATTGGATTGCACGTTCACTTCGCACAAGATTAAGGGAAATCATCGTGTTTTGCTTTGATTGACCTAAATATTTTATATTAGCTCAACTTCGTCCACTTCGATTGCTGGGTTCTTTGTGGATGATCTTAAAAATATTAAAGTACATTATACTAAGAAAAATTCGAAAATAAATGTATCCATACCGGAAAAATTGAAAATCTAAATAGCTCTTTTATGGTGCTTCCTTTATAATGGAATGCTACAAGCCTGGAACGTCTTTTTTTTATGTACACAATTTTTTTCTCCATTTAAAGCATTCTATTGCAAGCGGTGATGATTTTTATGTTTCTTTCTTACTAAGCCCTCCATTTAAATTTTGGTGATTCATCTTTGCCTTTTCTTCTGCATCTCATACTTCTAAAGTCAGTAGTCAAGGCATCCTCCGAAAAATAGAATGATCAAAGAAAGCATGCAACAGTGTGAGGTAATCTAAAATGAAACTTACCTTGATCTTAGAATTTTTATGTGTAGGGTTTTCCACAAACAAGTTTTGGAGCCACCTTTTTTGTAGAATCTATTGGTGCTTCTATTATATTTAACTGTAATTGTATTCATTTCTCAAGCATTAGCCTAAATATATTAGACCTTGAGTTGCTGACTTGACCCAAAACATACCTTACTATATATTATCTTTGCTATTGTTTAAAACTTCCCTGGCACAAAAATTTTTAAGTTAACAGAATTTTAATTTACCCTGTAATTTGTTATTACTTGCACTGACTTTGTCTTCTCACAAGACACGGGGGGAAATGCTGACGCAGAAGGATCGGAAAGCTACACTGTGCTTGGTCGAGTTATAGTAGTTATCAGGAAACTCGTGAGAACATTGCCTCTTTGTTATGTTTGTACTTGATTATTTTAGTAATCTATCAAATGATAACTTTTAAGATTTAGGTTTAATGTAAACACTTCTTTCAAGCCGTGACCTTTCATTTTCACAGCAATTCATTCGTTGAACCAGACATGTGTTGGAGTAATTACTTTTTTCATCAGCCAATTTGTCAATTCTGGAGGTTTTATCATGTATTTGTGGATTTGATTAGCTACAGTGAGACATAGAGGATTTATAGCATTAGCGGCTGCGAGTTCAGGTGTTGTTGCTTCACTTCTTCCTGGAGGCCGAACTGCATGCTGATTCCCGATTTAAAATACCTATTGATGTTGATGGAAATTTTAGTTGCAATATTAGTAAACAAAGTTCACTAGCATCATTGATTCGAGATGAAAAACTAATAGTATGGGACGAAATTTCAATGGCGAATAAAGAAATGATTGAAGCATTAGATTTTGTAACGACCCAACCGGTCATTTTGAGCTCTAGCTCATCGTTCGGCAGTTTGAGGCCATGAGTAGCTTCACTTCAGGCATTATGACTTGTGTATTGGGTGACACCCTTTTTTTGCTTGAGCCCGACCGGGTTGGGTCCGGTCCGGGGCAAGTCGGGGCCATCGAACCCGACCTGGATGCAAGGTAGAACGACGGCCACGTCTACAACCGAGGTCGAGTCATTTCGAGACCGTTGCAGAGCTCGATATGAGTCACCACCGGATGGAGAAACACACAAGGTCGGAAGCCGGACTCGTAACGGATAACCAGCGTCGCCGGATATCTCGCCCAAACGTGATTTTCTCAACCACTTCAGGCCATTAAGGCGTAATTACAGGGATCCACGATGTAATTAATTTACCTACCTTATTTTTACCCTTAATCAGAATGTATAAAAGGGGAGAAGACCCCATAAAGAGTGGACCGGGAAAAAACCATTACACTACAGTACCATCTCTCTAAATTCTGGTACGCTATCAAGCACAATTGTTCTAAGCAATATTATATTCTGCGATTATTTACTTTAACAGCAATTGTTGAGTTTTTATCTTTATTTTCCTCAACCTAAACCTTTTGTATCTTTTAGTTCACGGATCCTTAAAACCCCATATAAATTCAATTGTTATCCGGATTCCAGGGTAAACAGTTTGGCGCCCACCGTGGGGCTAAGGATATTAGTGAGCTCTTTGATACTCTTTCTTGACACATCACAATACACTGGTTCTTTGTAAAGAGTCCATCTTACATTCAAATTACCAACTCATAGAATGGCACAATCAATCAACAACGAACTTGAACAGCAGACAGGAAGCAATGGAATGCCCGGGCTCGAAAACCCGATAGATGCCGGTTCCCGGATGGCGCTCAATACTGATCAGGCCTCCGGATCATCGCATAGCGTCCGGGGAGAGGACGATTCGAGGGCCCAGGCAGTCGGCGAAGAGACTATCAACCTTAAAATGATTTTTGACATGCTGCAAGCCCAGCAATTGGCTATAGCTCAGCTCCAGAGCCGGGTCCAGGAGCCTGTCAGGTCCGAGGAGGCTCCCCGTGCAGCTGCAATCATCAATCCGACCCCAGTACAGCCGGAACGGGGTGGGCCGAATGCTGATTCTGCGGTTCTTAGGAGGCTAGAAGAACTAACCGAACGAATCGAAAAGGGGGAGGAAAAGATCGAGGCCAACAATAAAAAAGTAGAAACATACAACTCCAGGGTCGACCAAATACCAGGTGCACCTCCGGTCCTGAAAGGCCTTGACGCTAAAAAGTTTGTACAGAAACCGTTCCCATCCAGTGCCGCCCCAAAACCTATCCCTAAGAAATTTAGAATGCCCGATATCCCGAAGTATAATGGGACCTCGGACCCAAACGAGCATGTGACAGCATACACATGCGCGATTAAGGGAAACGATCTCGAAGATGATGAAATCGAGTCGGTTTTGTTGAAAAAGTTTGGAGAAACCTTGTCCAAGGGGGCAATGACGTNTTCATCGATGCTGGAGAATGGGGGTTTGCTAGCCCGGCGGGCCAGTTTTATTAATCCCCCTCGAAATATTCGAGGGCTGTATAGTCGAAGAAGATGGTCGAGGGTAAAGGGAAAATCGCCCTCGACTCTCTCAACAAAAAACCGAAAGAGGTATACGATCCGCCACATCGAGGGGTGGATCTGACCTAAGGTCACCTCGTACCGCCGGCAGAACTCCACTATGATGGGTTCTAAGGGGCCTAAGGTGAAGGGATATGTATATACACTAAGATATCCTTCAACGTGAGTCATAATCGACTCGTCACGGGAAGGGGCGACCAGGTCTTTCCCTTCCCATCTGCATTCAGCCCTCACCCGGTCTAGGCAACCGGGAGTGATTAGACTAATATACTCCGATGCCGGTTCGCCGCGGCCCGGGACCGATGATGGGTTTTCAACCTGGAAGTCGGCAGATACCGAGCAACCAGTCGGTGTGAAAGCTTTCAATGGGGGTTCTGGTGCAGGTTCATCAGATCTAGCGGGGCTCGCGGCCGAGCTTGGTCTAGAAGGAACACTTTGTGAAGTTTTCGCCATTTCTTAAAGCTTTACGAAGAGATGAAAAGAAAATGCAACCAACGCAAAATTTGAGAAAGATAAGAAATGTTGAACCTGGAAGGGTCGTTTATACTTTTCTCATGAGGCGGTGGCATGAATCGCGAAGTCACAGACATGAAGCGACAGATAATTAAGAGAAGCATTAAATGCCTGCAGCAGGCGTGGTCAGAGCACTCGATGGCTTTTTCACCTGGCGTATGGCCATACGTCACGGGCATCACGTCACCGATCATATCGTTTATTATCATTACTCTCTAATAAACGAGGGGACTATCTGTATTGGGTGACACCCTTTTTTTGCTTGAGCCCGACCGGGTTGGGTCCGGTCCGGGGCAAGTCGGGGCCATCGAACCCGACCTGGATGCAAGGTAGAACGACGGCCACGTCTACAACCGAGGTCGAGTCATTTCGAGACCGTTGCAGAGCTCGATATGAGTCACCACCGGATGGAGAAACACACAAGGTCGGAAGCCGGACTCGTAACGGATAACCAAGCGTCGCCGGATATCTCGCCCAAACGTGATTTTCTCAACCACTTCAGGCCATTAAGGCGTAATTACAGGGATCCACGATGTAATTAATTTACCTACCTTATTTTTACCCTTAATCAGAATGTATAAAAGGGGAGAAGACCCCATAAAGAGTGCACCGGGAAAAAACCATTACACTACAGTACCATCTCTCTAAATTCTTGTACGCTATCAAGCACAATTGTTCTAAGCAATATTATATTCTGCGATTATTTACTTTAACAACAATTGTTGAGTTTTTATCTTTATTTTCCTCAACCTAAACCTTTTGTATCTTTTAGTTCACGGATCCTTAAAACCCCATATAAATTCAATTGTTATCCGGATTCCAGGGTAAACAACTTGCACACATGGTCGGAATTGAATTTCGGGAAGTTTGAAGTTGATTTGGAAAGAAAATTCTCATTTCGGAAGCTTTAAGTTGAAAGAATTGACTAAGGTTTGATTTTTGAGTAAACGACCTTGGAATCGGGATTTAAAGGTTCCAACAGGTTCGTATGAAGATTTTGGACTTGAGCGTATGTTCGGATTGGCTTTTGGATGAACCGTGAGCGTTTCGGCGCCTATTGTGGAAGTTGATATTTTGGAAGAATTTCATAAATTTGGGTTGCAGTGCATTTCAATGTTATCGATGTCTGTTTGGGATTTTGAGTCTAGGAATAGCTCCTTGTGGTGATTACAGTATTGGGAGCGCGTCCGAAAGTGGATTCGGAGGTCCGTAGGTCATTTTGGGGTCATTTGGCGAAAGTTAGAAATTTGAAGGTTTTTGAGAAGTTTGACCGGAAGTGGACTTTTTGATATCGGGGTTGGATTCCAATTCCGGAAGTTGGAGTAGGTCCGTAACATCGAATGTGACTTGTGTGCAAAATTCGAGATCAATCGGACGTGATTTGATAGGTTTCGACATCGAATATAGAGGTTTGAAGTTCTAATGTTCATTAAGCTTGAATTTGGGTGTGATTCATGATTTCGATGTTGATTGATCTGATTTGAGGCCTCGAGCAGGTTCGTGTTATGTTATGGGACTGGTTTGTGTGATTGGACATGGCCTCAGGGGCCTCGGGTGTGTTTCGGGGTGGTTTCAGATCATTTCGGGTTGTTTTGCAATAGCTGATGCTGGTGTCTGGGGTTGTTCTTCGCGTTCGCGAGGATTCTCTCGCGTTCGCGAAGAAGGATTTGGTTTCTGGGATTTTGTTCTTCGCGTTCGCGGAGAGACTCTCGCGTTCGCGAAGAAGGAAATCTTTGTTGCACAGGTCTGACTTCGGAGGCTCATAACTCGCTATCTTTAAGGAATTTCGACAACACGGGCCAATAAGTCTAATGTGCATTTTGTTGAACTGTTTAGTGGGCCAATAATGCTAATGCGCACTTTGAACTGAATATCACCTATACTGCAATCAACTAATTTGGGGGAGAAATTCAAAAATAGCCAGATTTATAAGTGCTCATTCAAAAATAGCCACAGTTTCAAAAGTAATCGAAATTTAGCCACTTTTCATGTAAAGATAAATCTGAACGAAAACACTATTTAAAATCCGGAAAATACTCCAGCATAATATACTGGAGTTCCAGCATTAGTATACTGGAACTCCAGTATATTATAATGGAGTTCCAGCATAAGTATACTAGAACTCCAGCATATTATATTGGAGTTCCAACATAAGTATACTGGAACTCCAGCATAATGTACTGGAGTTCAGTATAATATACCGGTCCAGTATAATATGCTAGAAGTTCATACACAGGTGCTCCAATCTCTAGTATATTATGCTGGAACTTTCCGCGTGTTGGAGTTCCAGCATAATATGCTGGAAGTTCATACATAGGTGCACCGATCTCCAGTATATTATACTGGACCGGTCCTTGTTGTAGCAAAATAGTGGCTATTTTTTAACTTTGCAAATGCTGGCTATTTTTGAATGACCAGTCCGAAAATTGGCTAGCCCATGCTATTTTAAGGTCCTTCTGCTTGAACAAATGGTGCAAACTCCGGTGATCAGTATAAATCTCACAAGCCACACCGTACAAATAGTGATGCCAGATCTTCAAGGCGTGAACAATAGCAGCTAACTCGAGTTCATGGACAAGATAATTCTTCTCATGTACCTTCAACTGTCTGGACGCGTAGGCAATCATCCTACCGTCCTGCATCAATACCACTCCAAGGCCAACCCTCGAGGCATCACAATAGATAGTATAAGACCCCGAACGGGTCGGCAATATCAAAATTAGGGCTGTAGTCAAAGCGGTCTTGAGCTTCTAAAAGCTTTCCTCACACTATTCCGTCTATTGGAACGGAGCACCCTTCTGGGTCAGTCTGGTCATAGGTGCTGCAATAGATGAAAACCGCTGAACAAGTCGACGGTAATAACCCGCCAAGCTAAGAAAACTGTGGATCTCTATAGCTGAGGATGGTTTGGGCCAACTCTGCACTGCTTCCACTTTCTTCGTATCCACCTTTATCCCTTCACTAGATACCACGTGACCCAAGAATGCCACAGAATCCAACCAGAACTCGCATTTTGAGAACTTAGCATATAATTTCTTCTCCCTCAAAGTCTAGAGCACTGTCCTCAAGTGCTGCTCATGATCTTCCCAACTCCAGGAATATACCAGAATGTCATCAATAAAGACAATAACGAATGAGTCTAGATATGGCCGGAATACAATGTGCATTAAATGCATGAAGGCTGTCGGGGCATTAGTCAGCCCGAATGACATAACAAGGAACTCGTAATAACCATACCGAGTCTTGAAGGCAGTCTTCAGGATATCTAGCTCCCGAATCTTCAACTGATGATAGCCTGAACGCAAGTCAATCTTAGAAAACACACAAGCACCCTGAAACTGATCAAACAGGTCATCAATACGAGGCAAAGGATAACAGTTCTTCACTGTAACCTTGTCTAATTGGCGATAATCAATACACATACGCATAGAACCATCCTTCTTCTTCACAAATAAGATAGGAGCACCCAAGGTGATACACTGGGCCGAATGAAACCCTTATCAAGTAATTCCTGTAATTGCTCCTTCAACTCCTTCAACTCAGGAGGATCCATACGGTACGGAGGAATAAAAATGGGCTGAGTGCCCGACAACAGATCAATGCCAAAATCAATATCTCTATCGGGCAGCATGCCCGGAAGGTCAGTTGGAAACACATCAGAGAAATCCCGTACTACTGGGACTGAATCAACTGTAGGGGTATCAATATTGACATATCTCACATAAGCTATATACGCGTCACACCCCTTCTCAACCATACACTAAGCCTTAAGGAAAGAAATAACTTTACTAGAAGTATGATCTAAAGTAGCGCTCCACTCTACTCGCGGTACACCTGGCATAGCCAGCATCACGGTTTTCGCGTGACAATCAAGAATAGCATAATGGGGCGACAACCAGTCCACGCCCAGAATAACATCAAAGTCTACCATGCTGAGCAATAACAAGTCAGCTCTGGTCTCAAAACCACTAAGAGCAATCAAACACGACCGATAAATGCGGTCCACAATAAGAGAATCTCCAACAGGAGTAGAAACATAAATAGGAGAACTCAAAGAATCCCGAGATACACCCAAATACGGGGCAAAATAAGAGGACACATAAGAATAAGTGGAGCCTGGATCGAATAAAACTGATGCATCTCTGTGACAGACCAAGATAGTACCTGTGATGATAGAATCGAAGACGACAACCTCAGTACGAGCAGGAAGGGCATAGTATCTGGCATGGTCTCCCCTTCGAGGGCGACCTCTACCTCCCCGACCTCCACCTCTAGCTGGTTGAGCAGGTGGGGTAGCAACTGGTGTTGTGATCATAGCCTGAGAACTCTGCGAGCCATGTTGTGGCTGAGAAGTCTGTGGAGGTGCACCCCTGTTAAGTCTGGGGCAATCCCTCAACATATGGCGTGTGTCACCACACTCAAAACAACCTCTGGGAGGATGTGGCGGCTGTGACTGGCTCGGGCCAGGTCTGCTGGACTGACCACTGGAAGCACCCCGCGCAGGAGGCGCACTAGATACTGGAGGTGCGTAATAAGGCTCCTAAGGTCTAGGTGCAGCTGGAATACCACTGGCTGTTGGAAAAGCTGAATGAACGGGGCGACTCGCATAACCCCTACCGTGACGAGCTGAAGCTGGGGAATGGGCACCAGAATAGTGGCCCGACTCTCGAGACCTCTTGGCCTCCCTCTCCTCTCTGTCCTGAGCATGCATACCCTCTACTCTCCTAGCAATGCTCACCACCTATTGATAAGAAATATCCATCTCCAACTCCCGATCTAGACAAGACCAGATGCTGGGAATGAGCCCCTCAATAAACCAGCGAACCTTCTCGCGAACAGTAGAAACCAAAGCTTGTGCATGTCTAGCCAAGTCGGTAAAATGGACAGCATACTCCGAGACAGTCATAGTACCCTGGCGCAAGTGCTCAAACTCTACACGCCAAGTGTCCTTGAGGCTCTAGGGAACATACTCTCTCGTGAACATATTTGAAAACTAAGCCCAAGTCAGGAAAGCTGCCTCATCAGGACTGTCTAACTCAAAAGCACGCCACCACTGATATGCGGCTCCTCGAAGCTGAAAGGAAGTGAAAGAAACCCCGCTCGATCCTGATACACCCATGGTATGGAAGATACGGTAGCACTTCTCTAGGAATCCAAGAGCATCATCTGAGGCTAGTCCGCTGAATGTAGGAGGCTGATACTTCTTGAACCTCTCAATCCTCTTCTGCTCCTCCTATGAAGCTACTGCCTTCTCCTCGGGCTGAACTGGGGCTACCGGTTGTACAGGAATAATCTCTGGGACCTGATTAACATGCACTCGCTGCTCAGGAGTGCGGGCGGCGGGAGTCTGTGCTCCTCCCCCGGCTTGGGATGTAGCTGCAGCAAGGGGAAGCAACCTTGCCTGAGCAATAGTGGTGTACATAGTCATAACCTGCGCCAGAGTCTCCTGGAGTGCTAGAGTAGTAGTAGGAGACGTATCAGGAGTCTGGACTCCGGCTAGAACTGTTGGTGGCACCTCGGTGGCAGCTCGCACGGGTGCTCTGGCTGCACCACGTGTGCGTCCTCGGCCTCTACCACGGCCCCGACCTCCGACGGCTCCAGTAGGGGGCACGGATGCCTGGTCATTATGGGTAGCACGTGTCCTCACCATCTGTGAGAGAATAGAAGATAGAAGTTTAGAATTGTGATATCAAAATCTGGTACGGCAAGGAAATCAAATAAAGTGGAAATTTTCCTAACAGTTACACACGCTCTCGTAGATAAGTACAAACGTCTCCATGCCGATCTGCGAGACTCTAAATAACCGGCTTGTGATTCATGACTCCTGTGAACCTAGAGCTCTGATACCAACTGTCACGACCCAAGTTCGCCCTCCGTGAACTATCGTGACGGCACCTAGTCTATACGACTAGGTAAGACTAACAAATTGCGGAAAAAGAACAACATAATAAAACTAGCCATACTGTAGAAATAATACCATACAAACTCTTAAAATGAAACTATATTTCCCAAAACCCGAAATCTCATGAGATCACAAGCTGTGGAATAACTACAGTGTTCTAACTCTAGAGTGTCTAAACAAAAGTAAATACATAAGGTCTAATGCTATGAGATAGAATGGATAGGGACTCCTCGGTCTGCGGACGCGGAAGACATACCTCGAAGTGTCTGATGGATCACCCCGCCTCAAGGATGGTAGGGCTGAGTCGAAGTACCTGGATCTGCACATGAAAAACATGCGCAGGAAGGGCCTGAGTACACCACGGTGGTACTCAGTAAATGCCAAGCCTAACATCGGTCGGGTAGTAATGAGGAAAGTAAGGGCCCTACTGAGGTCAGTGGAAATACAAGGTATAACAGCATAGAATAAGACAGTATACTCAAGTGGAACAGTAAGAAGTAACATAGGATAGAAGAACAACAACTTTAATAGAGATAAAATAATCACGGAAAGGAATACAGCTCAACGCAGAGATAGCAATCGGGGATCTCCCAGGATACCGTCCTATAGTCCCCAAATATAAATATCCAGTGGATCTCCCGGGTGTCCCATAGTCCAACTCATAATGCGCGGGGATCTACCGGAATCTCGATCCGTAGTCCCAAATGTAAACATCCAGTACAAGGGAATCTACCGGGTGCAATCCCATAGTTCCAATGTAAATGTGCAGGGGGATTTACCGGAATACAAATCCGTAGTCCCAAAGTAAACATGTAAGGGGATCTCCCGGGGTACCGTCCCGTAGTTCCAAAGTAAACACACAACAATTCAAGATCTATACCAAGGTAAAATAGGTATTTCCAGCCTAGCATGCTGCACATAATCCAAATAAGGCAATTTGAGAAAGTAAAGCAATTAAGTCAATTAGACATGCTTCCCTAAGCTAACAATATGCTTAAATTGCAAGTAGTATAAACAGGAAAGAAACACAATTCTAATTACTTAATGAAAACCGGATTTTCAACAATTAGCACAAGTACGCATTCGTCACCTCACGTACAAGGCATTTCAAACATCAATAATACCAAATCCTAAGAGGAGTTCCCCCACACAAGGTTAGGCAAGCCACTTACCTCGAACCGGCTAAAAATAAACCCGAAACCACACTCTTGCCACGAGTACTCGACTCCAATTGGCCCAAATCTATTCAAATTAATTGCATAATGTAAATAACACTTCAAGTAACTTATTCAACTAATTAATTCTAAGCTAATACACGACTTTAGGAAAAATGACCAAAATACCCCCCGGGTCCACGTCTCGGAATTGGGTAAAACTTACAAATTCAGAATTCTAACACTCTCACGAGTTCATACATACCAAAATTACCAAAATCGGACCTCAAATGGACCCTCAAATCACTAGATTAAGGTCTAAAGTTTCCCAGCCCTAACTCTCCAATTTTAGGCTTCAAATCCCCCAAATTCATGTTTAATTAGGTAGTAATCACAATAGGATCGAGTATTAAGTCCATAATTCTTACCTCCAAGACGCAAGAAGTTCTCTTTGATTCCCTCTTCAATCTCTCTCTAGAAGCTCCAAAACCGAGTCAAAAATTGTGAACTATGGCCAAAAATCGCGAAAGGGGTCTTTTATCATTGTGTCCAGCTTTTAAAATTACATCACTGCGATCGCGGAAATAGCCTCGCGATCGCTAAGCACAAATACTGTACCAAATTAACCCTACGCGATCGTATAACACACCACGCGATCGCGTAGCACTACCTTGGCTTCCTTACGCGATCGCGATCCAACTCACGCGACCGCATAGAACAAACCTCACCTCTCACTCCAGCTCCCTTTTCTTTTACGCGAACTCGGCTTTTACCAGGCGTTCGCGAAGAACAAACTCACAACCGAATGCGATCGCAATCTTACCTATGTGATCGCACCGAACAACTTTCACCTCTGCCCCACAAAGCCTACGCGATCGCGGACCCTTCTACGCGATCGCAGAGAACAAATGTCTGCAATGGACCTGAAGAGAATCTGCAACTTTTCAACATGCAATTTGATCCGTTTAACCACCCGAAACTCACCCGAGGCCCTCAGGACCTCAACCAAACATGCCAACATATTCTATAGCATCATTCAAACTTGTTCCAACTTTCAGAACGCTCCAAACAATATCAAAACACCAAATTTGCATCGGATTCAAGCCCATGAATCCCAAAAACTTCCAAATTCCGCTTTCGATAAAAAAATCTATCAAACTTCGTCCGAATGACCGGAAATTTTGCACACACGTCACAAAAGACACAACGGACCTACTCCAACTTCCGAAATTCCATTCCGACCCCTATAGAAAATCTCATTATCGAACCGGAAACTTCAAAAATTCAACTTTCGGCATTTCAAGCCTAAATAAGCTACGGACCTTCAAAACACAATCCAAACACCGCCCTAAGCCCGAAATCACCCAACGGAGCTAACAGAACCAATGAAATTTCATTCCGAGGCCGTCTTCACACTCTTCCAACTACGATCCAAATTCTAGAACTTAAACTCTCATTTAGGGACTATGTGTCCCAAAACTCTCCGAAACTCCAAATAAATCCCCCCGGCAACTCACAATAGCAGAAACAAACACGGGGAATGAAGTTAATAGGGGATCGGGGCATTAATTCTTAAAATGACCGGCCGGGTCGTTACAAGAACTAATATTAACAATTTCAACGATGAAGTTAAAATCCACCAAACATTTAGAGGTCATGCTCGTGGACAAAGAGGAGGAAGAGGACGTGGCTACTACCAAGAAAATAATGGACAAAGGTATCACAAATCAAAAATTGAGTGTTATAATTGTCCTAAATTTGGCCATTACTCTTGGGAATGTCGTAGCAATGTTGAAGAGAAAACGAACCTTGTTGACGACAAGAAAGAAGAAGATGAGTCAACGTTATTGCTGGCACTCAAGGAAGAAGACTGGGATGATTGCAGCTCGTGGTATTTGGACAATGGAGCAAGCAATCATATGTGTGGATGCAAAGAAAAGTTTGTGTAGATCAATAAAACGGTGAGAGGTAATGTGTCCTTTGGTGATACCTCAAAGATTCAAATCGAAGGGATAGGTACGATTCTAATCTCCTGTAAAGATGGTAGTCACAAGCTAATTCAAGATGTTTATTATGTGCTAAAATTAAAAAGTAATATTTTGAGTTTTGGCCAACTTCTTGAAAAGGAATATGACATCCACATAAAAAATATGCATCTTTGGCTTAGGGATTCAAGTGGAATTCTAATTGCTAAAGTGCATATGGCAAAGAATAGTTTATTTTCTTTGAATCTTAAAACAATTGATGCAAAGTGCTTGAAGGCTAATGTGCAAGATGAATCATGGTGTTGGCACATGCGATTTGGACACTTGAATTTTGAAGCGCTCAAATCAATGGGAGAAAAGAACATGGTACATGGGATACCATCCAAATCAACTGTGTGAAGCTTGTCTTCTAGGAAAACATGCAAGGAGGAGTTTTTCAAAGGAGGCCATGTTAAGATCAACCAAGCCGCTCCAGCTTGTTCACACTGATGTGTGTAGACCAATCAATCCACCTTCTTTTGGTAAAAGTAGATACTTTCTGCTTTTCATTGATGACTTTAGTAGAAAGACTTGGGTTTATTTCTTGAACCAAAAATCTGAAGCTTTTGCTTCTTTTAAAAATTTCAAAGTACTTGTGGAGAAAGAAAGTGGCTATGAAATTAAAGCTCTAAGGTCCGATAGAGGAGGCGAATTCACTTTAAACGAATTTAATGACTTTTGTCAGTCTCATGGAATTCGTCTCCCTCTAACGGTACCTTATTCACCCCAATAAAATGGAGTTGCAGAGAGAAAGAATCGAATGATTCTTAATATGGCTCGCTGTATGTTGAAAGCTAGAAGTATGCCTAAGGAATTTAGGTCCGAAGCTGTTTCTTGTGCAGTTTATTTGAACAACGGGTCTCCAACAAGAAATGTTAGAGATCAAACCCCTCAAGAAGCATGGAGTGGAAGAAATCCAAGTGTCAATCATTTGAGAATCTTTGGGAGCATAGACTATGCTCATGTGCCACATCAAGGGAGAGCAAAGCTTGACGATCGAAGTGTCAAGCATGTGTTTGTTGGCTATGATACGAGTTCAAAAGGCTACAAATTATACAACCCAAGCAGTGGCAAGGTGGCGGTAAGTCGCGATGTTGAATTTGATGAAGAATTGGTATGGGATTGGGAAGCTCAGGATGAAACTTCATATGATTTTCTTCCATACATTGGTGATGAAGAAGAACCAGAGATCGTAGAACCTGTGCATGATACAACTCCACCTCCTTCTCCAACCAATGTTGCATCTCCCTCTTTTAAAGAAAGTTCAAATGAACAGCCGCAAAGGACAAGGAGTATTCAAGAGCTCTATGAGGACACAGAAGAAGTTACTAATTTTGATTTTTTATGTTGTCTCTTTGCTAGCAGTGAACCAATGAACTTTGCTGTAGCTGTTACAAACAAAAGGTGGGGAGACAAGCCATGGAGGAGGAGATTGAGTCAATAGAGAAGAATATCAATTGGGAGTTAACAGCTCCATACTAGAAACACATGGATTTCCCATGGCGAAATCAGTGGGAAACTGCTGGGAAAATCGAGTTTTCACACCGCATTCCCACCGAAACGTGTCACCAGGAAAACGCTTGGTGGGAAATATCTTCCCAGAGAAGCGGTAGGAAATTTCCGACGGCTTTCCCAGAGAAACATTAATAGGAAAAATAATAAAATTTTCCACCAACAATCAGTGGAAAATATTATTAGTAATTTTTATTAATTTTAATACATTAGCCAGGGAAGTGATGGGAAAAATGCACGGGGAGCTGGAAATAAAGTATGAACTTTCCCATTGATAACCGTGGGAAATATGCAAATTCCGAAAAATAAAGTATGAACATTCCCACCGATATCCGTGTGAAATGTGTTAATTATGAAAATAAAAGTATGAACTTTTCCACCGATATTAGTGGGATAAATGCAAATTATAAAAAAAAGTATGAACGTTCCCACCAATATCAGTGGGAAATATGCAAGTTCTGCACCTAAAGTGACAAACCTTCCCATGGAATCAGTGGCAATATCGTGGGAAATCTGGAAATTATTTTTGTACACAATGTTGTAAATATACTGCACCACTTTCCAAACTAAAAAATACAACCACCAACAACCTAAATACAATTAAACATTCGCACACAAAAATCAGCATCTTCCGATCCATTTCGTTAATTAACAACCAACCAAAACTGAAAATACTATAAACCAATAATGCAACTAACATTCAAATAAGAAATTCAACATTCAATCTTGTCCAATTGATACATAACATCCAACATCATAGTCCTACATAAAATCATATTAATAAAAGAAACTACTCCTTAGTCTTGTTAGAGCGTGATGGAGAACGTGGCACAGGAAATGCACCAGATGCTAAGAGGCAGTTTAGTTGGGCCTTGAGGCTTTCAACGTCACCAGTGACACGTGTAAATGCAGCAATCTTTCGCCTCATTTCTTCCTCCCTCCGCCTCTCCTCTTCCTCCCTCCGCCTATCTTCTTCCTCCCTTCGTTTTGCCTCCTCCTCCCTTCGCTTTGCCTCCTCCTCCCGCGCAGCCCTTTCCTGTGCATACAACTCAGTGATCTCTGTTATTCTTCTATTCAAGCTCAAACTCATCCTGATTAATCGAGGACCTTGAGGAAGAAGAGCCACCAGATCCAAAAGACCGACGACTAGAACTAAACTCTGATCCAAGGCCGTAAACTCTTCCCTTATATACGCCACCAGCCGCCTTAATCCACAAGTCCATATAATTCTCCTGGGATGGTTGGATTGACTTGCCTTGATCATCAGTTGGTTGGCTTTGAATGAACTCCTCCTAGGATTGTTTGAAAGTATTCTGCAAAAAAGTTACAACTATTATATGAATAAATTTAATTAATGAAAAGTATTAAAAAGTAACTTGAAATCTTACATAGATTGTCTCGGCTCGTGGCTCGATCAAAGTTGTCTTTGTTCCATCCTTTAGCTTCTTCATATGTGTATGCTCAAATACCTCATCTTGAGTAGCTGGTCTTTTAAAAGACTTTTCCTATTAAATAAAACATGAAAAAAGCAAAATTAAAGTGCTATGTCCATGAAACTTCAAAATGATTAGTTAACCGTGTAATTAGTTACAACAACAACAACAATTTCAAGTGCTTGACAACCTGAGTGTTTCATGCTCTAGTCCAAATTTGATTTTCCAACTTCAAGAAAAACAACAATTAATGACAAAGTTGAAACATGAACTGTGCCTTAATATTTCTTTCTAATGTTGGGACTGAAAATAGAGAACAACCAGATAACATCAAGAGATAAAGCACTAAATAAATCATTGAAGACAAGACAGTAAATTTCAAAATCCAAACTCAACTCCACTACAACTTAACTCTTTTAGAACAGAAAAACAGGAATCACTCCTTTAGAGTTAAAGACGGACTGCAAGTTATATCTTAAGATAACACGCACAGAAGTCATCTGGTGGTTAAAGTCGATCAATCAACCATCACCACCTTTCACCTGTACCCCGCTATTAATGGTTTTCTTATTCTTAGACCATTCTTCCATATGAAATTTGTATCCATTGGCAAAATACGTAGACATGATTTTGACTTGTGGGGTAGGTCCCGAAGCTATATCACGCAAAAAAGGATCACATATACCATTTTTTGGATTATGAACCTATATAGAGTTGAAGAAAATCGAGAAGTTAGAAAATCATACAGAGTGTAAATAATGAAAATTTTGTTACATATTAATTAATACTTACGTAGTCTCTAAACCACTCTGAAAATCTAGGATAAACATTAGCATAGCCGAACTGACTCACAAAGTAACTGTCAGACATTTTACAATGTTTATTAGTTAAAAAGAAGAATAGATTATGCACATAGGTCAATAGTATAATTCCAAACCTACTTGTAAAATTGTTGAACTTCAGGGCAATTCAGTAATACATGTGTTGTAGCCGATTTTTTTCCTTATCAGTCCACCTTCTTTTTTGACTTTTTCTCTGACCTCTACCCAATTGATTGAATATGGATATAGGAGGTTCCAAAGGATCATTATCGCCTTCATCATGTCAATTCGGCCTATTTCTCAAACATGGAACATGATTCTCAAAATAATACGAACAAAAATGAGAGGTTTCTCTAACTAGATACGCTTCACATATTGATCCCTCAATCTTGGCCTTTTGTTTCACGGTCCATTTACATTTGCCAATAATCCTGCATAGCACACTTTTATATAGGAATTCTTTTTACTAAAATACATAAAGAGAACATAGTTAATGGTCATTACCTCTCGAAGGGATACATCCATCTACATTGAACCGGTCCTCCAAGTCGTGCCTCTTGTGCAGGGTGAATTGGGAGATGTTCCATTACATTGAAGAAACCAAGTAGGTCCTCCAAGTCATGCCTCTCGAAGGGATTCATCCCTTAATGTGTTAGAACACAAGTCCTTAAAAAACAAGCTTATCTCTGTGATGGGTTTCTATATTCTCTCAGGCAATGAGCTAAATGCAATAGGATTTAATGATTCCAAGAAAATGTGACAATTATGGATTTTCATATACATCAACTTTCCTTCTTTCATCTCAACACACCTGGATAAGTTTGATGCATACCCATCGGGCATCTTCAAATTCCTAACCCAGTCACAGATCATTCGTTTATTATCCAAAGTGTATGTATAACTAGCCTTAGGCTTCACCATCCTGTTATTTACTTCTTTAAGTTCTAATTCTCTTCGCCTGCAGTATTCCTGTAAATCCATCCTGGCCTTCAAGTTATCTTTTTTTTTTTGTCTTGTTCTTGTCATCCATAACAGTATTAAATAGGTTATCAAAAAATTCTGTTCAATATGCATGACATCCAAATTATGTCAAAGAAGATTATGGTTCCAATAAGGTAACTCCCAAAATATGCTTTGTTTATTCCAATTATGCTCAACGCAATAACCAGGTATTCTAGCAGATGGAGACTCCATTACCTTAGGAAGATCTTTAACCCTCTCCCAAATTTCCTCACCCGACAAAGTTGGTGGTGGCTCATCATAATCTGTATGATTCTTCATATGCGCACTAGTATTTCTCCTGAACTCATGATCCATTGGCAAGAACCGCCGGTGACAGTCAAACCATGTGTTTTTACCTCCATGTCTCAAAGTGAATGCTTTTGTATCTTCCATACAGTAGGGGCAAGCTAACTTTCCAGCAGTCGACCACCCAGATAACATTCCCTACGCAGGAAAATCATTAATAGTCCACATCAAATCAACACCCAATCTAAAGTTTTGCTTAGTTGATATGTCGTATGTTTGAACACCTTCATGCCACAATAATTTTAGATCATCAATCAACGGCTGCAAATATACATCAATTAAACCTTTTGGATTACTTGGACCCGGAAATATGTAAGTTAGGAACAAATAGGGACTTGTCATACACATTTCAGGTGGAAGATTATATGGCTTAACAAAGACAACATGAATATGGTGCAGCAGAGATAGAAAATGGAGTGAATCCATCTGCAAACAAACCCAACCTAACATTTCTTGGTTCATTAGCGAAGTCTGGAAACATCCTATTAAAATGCTTCCACGCTTCTCCATTCGAAGGATGACACAAAACACCAGGTGGCCTTCTATTTTCATGGTGCTATCTCATATGAGGAGCAGAACTCATTGATGCATACATCCTCTTTAATCTAGGTATAATTGGTAAGTAATGCATCTTCTTAACTGCAACTTTCTTACCTTTGGCATTTGTGACTTCCTTAAAACGAGACAGTCCACAAAATTTGCACGCTTCTAGAGCCGCATCATCTTTATAATATAACATACAATCATTTTCACAACAATCAATTTTTGTTGAGGAAAGTCCTAACTTGGAAACCAATTTCTTTGCTTTATAGTAATCATTGGGTAAGTTAATGCTCGAATTAAATTCATGCATGAGCCCAATTATAGCATTCATGCCCGCTTGAGAAATATTCCAATCTGATTTAATAGTTAGTAATCTAACTGCAACAGACAACTCAGAGTGCATTGAGTCTTTATAGAGTGGACGACTAGCCGACTCTAATGATTCATAGAAGCGCTTCGCCTCATCATTGGGAGGCTCAACAACATTTTGTTGGGATTGAATCCCTGGTAAAAACCAAAAGCATCTGACACAATTTTATGTAATCGAGAATTCTCAACATTATTCTCCATTTGTTTACTTCTCTCACCGCTAACGGGATTTTGAAAGTGAACATCACCAACACTATGATAGTTCTCTCCATGAACAGTCCACACATAATAATTTTCCCTAAACCCCTTGCTATAAAGATGAACTTTAACATTTTTCGGTTGCAACAACTTTGTACACTTGCATTTCACACAAGGACACCTAATTGTTCCTTCGATACAAAATTCAGGAAGCGGTTTTGCATGAGCAATAAATCCTTTAACACCTTCAACAAATTCTTCCTTTAATCCACAACGATTAGGATGATTCCTATCGTATATTTATCTACGATGTTTACGTTCCATATAGTACACAAATACACACAAACAAATGAATAGACTTATAACAATTTATTTGTTTCAAGTTAGTTTACAATTAATCTTGAATAGTATAACTTAAAGAACTCACTTAGTTTACAATTAAATATGAATAGTATACCTTAATGAACTAACTTTTATTCGTCTTTTTATAAGTCAAGAAAAGACTATGGTTCTAGATTACTATGAATGAATAGTACTTTTTCATAGAAATGCTCCTATTTAGTTCTTGGAATCAGTTTAAAAAGTCAAACCAAGATTCTAACACATTGGTTATCATCCATAAATAAATTTAAACTTGGAGGATAGATATAAGTTACCTCAAGACTTATAGCTTGATTTGCCTTCTTTCACACTTTTGTATCTTCACTTCCTGGTCCAATTTTAAAAGGAGCAAAAGAGATGATAATTATACTTAAAAAATTATGCTGGTAAAAAAAAGATGTAAATAAGCCAAAGCAATGATCAGAGAAGTGAAAATAGAAAAGTGCGCAAAGCTAAAATCAATTATAAGATGAACGGTTAGACTATACACTGTTGAATATTGTCTATCTCAAAATTAATGTTATTAAACAGATAGTGGTAACTAAAGTTATAAATTGATCAGTTAGCTCCTAATCCTCCATGGCTTCTACTTGCTTGGTACTTAAAACTTAGGTCTTTACGGTATTCCAAAAGATTGGATTACAAACTATTTCTTCATATATTGAAGCACCACTAGCATTCATGCTCTATCCCCTCTAATGCCAAACTTGCTGCTTACTTGCAACTCAGTATATTTTACATCTAAAACCTGCAGTGATCAACTCAAACTTGAAAGGTAATTCAAAAGAAACATTTGATCCAAACTGGGTTAATATCTCAATGCAATATAATAGTTGGATAACCCAGGATGGAATTCATCCAATGATTTCAACAAAATACACAAGGACATCACACAAAAAAGAGTGCAAAATTATGGTATGTGGACAGTTCTGGGCAGTGGATTAAGTCAAAATTATCGTTAGTTCAGGAACAACTTGTGGAGGATATATAGAGGTAATGAAGACTTCATTCTGCAATAATAATACAAGGCACTACATTAGTGCATTATTACAGAAAGATTCACAGGAAAAGACAAGGCTAACAAGGGAACAACCAAAACAAATTAAGCACTGCCTATCCTGTGCAGTGTTGATACAATGGGATAATTCACAATCATATCAGGATATCAGGTAAAATATTTAAAGGATCCTCACTGTATATATAGATATACATAAAATAAATATGTTCATTTCTCACTCATATCTTGGCAATGAAGGTTCAACATTCAAAGTTAACTCTTGGCAACTTTCATCATATAAAAGATGAAATTAAGCCATCTAGATATAAAAGGGAGTTCAGTCTATATAAAAGGGACTTCAATCTACATTCAGAAAACTATATCGACTTAAGTCACTAGCCAAGCTAAGATGTCAAACATAATTTATCGACAAGTAAGCTTTCCAATTAAAACAGATTTATTTGCGCAAAATTCTAGGCATATGAAGGAAACAAAGAACAGCGCTGACTAGAACCGGGTGCAGCAGGAGAAGCTGGTTAGCTAGTAATTAGTAAGTCGCTCGCTATCTCACAGAGGTTCGCCTTCAGGAACAACCTAGTCTTTAACCCACATGTAAATAGGAACCAAAACATAGTATGTTGCTGCCATTGCCCCCAGAAGGTTCAACATTCAAAAATTAAATATTATTTATTGATTTAGTTTTTGGCGCAAGGGTGAAAAATGAAACAATATTACATAGTAAAAAAAATACAAAAGAAACGAAGAAAACGAAAATGTTTGGCCTGAAAAGCTAAATAAACGTAATGATTCACTCGCTTTTTTTTTCCTTCTTTGAGTTGAAGGAAATGATGGTTGAAACTTAACTAACTACTAATTTATGATTCTCTTAGAAAAATAAAATAGGGATGTAATTAACTAAAATACGACTGCAGTAAACAACCACTGCTTAACATTGAAGAACTACACACACAAAAGATAGATTTTCAGGCATGAAAGAACCCTACGTTTTTATGCATTTAGGGTAAAATCAAAAAAGGGAGAAAGAAGGGGAGGGGGGGGGGAAGGGAGAGAGAGAGAGAGGCCTTACCAATTTTGCATGAGTGAAAGCTTTGATTTCTGAAAATGGGGGAAAGGTGCAAAGAGAATGAGAGAGAAAGAGAAGAATGAGAGTGAAACAGAAAAGCAAAATAAGGGGTATACCTAATGTAATAGAAAATACTTTCCCATTGATTCACTGAGTAAATTTGTGGGAATTGTCTTATATTAATTTTTTTTGGTGAAATAATTTTTAAGCTCCCGATTTTTTGATGAAACATTTTTTAAGCCCGCGGTTTTTCGAAATTTGAGCTTCCCACTGCATCAGTGGGAATATTAAAATAATGTTTTATCTTAGGTTCCCACGTTTCACTGGTTAGATTTTAATAATTTTATTTTTAATCCCACTGATTCGGTGGGAAACAAATTACGCGCTTTTTTGCTCTAACTAGTGTAACGATCCGGGCGGTCGTTTTAAGAATTAACGCTCACTATTAACTACATTCCCCGTATTTGTTTCTGCTGTTGTGAGTTGCTGGGAGGATTTATTTGGAGTTTCGGATAGTTTTGGGACACTTAGTCCTTAAACGAGAGTTTAAGTTTTAGAATTTGGACCGTAGTCGGAACAGTATTAAGACAGCCTCGGAATGGAATTCTATTGGTTCCTTTAGCTCCGTTGGGTGATTTCGGGTTTAGGAGTGTGTTCGGATTGTGTTTTGGAGGTCCGTAGCTTAATTAGGCTTGAAATGCCGAAAGTTGAATTTTTGAAGTTTCCGGTTCGATAGTGAGATTTTGATATAGGGGTCGTAATGGAATTTCGGGAGTTGGAGTAGGTCTGTTGTGTTATTTGTGACATATGTGCAAAATTTCAGGTCATTTGGACGAGGTTTGATAGACTTTTTGATCAAAAACGTAAATTTGGAAGTTTTTGGAATTCTTAGGCTTGAATTCGTCGATGATTCGATGTTTTGATGTTGTTTTTTAGGTGTTTTAAGGATTGGTATAAGTTTGGATAGTGGTATATGACTTGTTCGTGCTTTAGGTTGAGGTTCCGGGGGCCTCGGGATGATTTCGGATGGTTAACGGAAGAGTTAGGAATTTGGTTTGGCAGCTGAAGCTTTTCCAAAAAAAACACAACCGCACCTGCGGCTAGGGGACAGCAGGTGCGGACTCGCAGAAGCGAGCATGGAGCCGCAGATGCGGCCAAGAGGGAATCTGCTGGAACCGCTGAAGTGGTTAAGGGAGTGCACCTGCGATAGAGCAGGTGCGAGAATTTTAGCGTAGATGCGGAAATGGCTCTTTAAGTGAAAACGCAGGTGTGGTTGTTTAGACCGCAGAAGCGGGGATGCAGAAGCAAAAAATGGACCGTAGGTGCGGAATCCCTGGGTCAGAAAGTATATATTTTATCACTCGCGATTTTCAGACATTCTCCACCATTTTAAATCGATTTTTGGAGCTTTTGGGCGATTTTTGAAGAGGGAATTCAAGGGAACTTCATTGAGGTAAGATTTTTGAACATAAAACTCGTTCCTAATGTGTTATGTCATTGATTAAGCTTGAAATTAATGGAAAATTGTGGGTAAATATTGAAGAAACTAGGGCTTGGTTAATTGGAGAGTTTGAGTGGTGATTTGAGGGACCATGTGAGGTCCGATTTTGGTACTCTTGGTATGGATGAACTCGTGGGAGTGTGAGGATTCCGAATTTGTAAATTTTACCCGATTCCAAGATGTGGGCCCAGAGGGCATTTTTGTCATTTTACCTAATTTCGTGTATTAGCTTAGAATTTATTCGTAGAATCAGTTACTTGAAGTGTTATTTACATTATGCAATTGAATTGAATAGATTTGGGCCATTTGGAGTTGAGTACTCGTGGAAAGAACGTGGTTTCGGGTTGATTTTGAGCCAGTTCGAGGTAAGTGGCTTGTCTAACCTTGTGTGAGGGAAACTCCCCTTAGGATTTGGTATTGTTGATGTTTGAAATGCCTTGTACGTGAGGTGACGAGTGCTTACTTGTGCTAATTGTTGAAAAATCCGGTTTTCATTAAGTACTTAGAATTGTGTTTCTTTTCCTGTTTATACTACTTGTAATTTAAGCCCGTTGTTAGCTTAAGGAAGCATGTTTAATTAACTTAATTGCTTATTTGCTCAACTGCCTTATTTGAATGATGTGCAGCATGCTAGGTTAGAAATACCTGCTTTACCTTGGTGTGAAATTTGATTGATTTGAGTATCTTCTTGTTGCTGCTGTATATTTACTTTGGGACTACGGGACGGTATCCCGGGAGATCCCCCTGTACGGTTACTTTTGGACTACGGATTTGTATTCTGGGAGATCCCGCTGCACTTTTAAATTGGAACTACGGGACTGCACCCAGTGATTCCTCCAGTACTGAGTATTTAAATTTGGGACTACGGACAGGGATTCCGGTAGATCCCCGCGCACGATGAGGTCGAATACGGGACGGTATCCCGGGAGATCCACTGGATATTTATATTTGGGACTACAGGACGGTATCCTGGGAGATCCCCGGTTGTTATCTCTGCGTTGAGTTGTATTTATTTTCGTAATTATTTTGTCTCTGTTTAAGTTGTTGTTGTTCTTCTACCCTGTGTATCTTACTGTTGCAGTTAAGTATACTACTTTATTTTACACTGTTATATCTTGTATTTTCTTTAGCCTCAGTAGGGCCCTGACCTACCTCGTCACTACCCGACTGAGGTTAGGCTTGGCACTTACTGAGTACCGTTGTGGTGTACTCATGCCCTTCCTGCGCATGTTTTTCATGTGCAGATCCAGGTACTTCCACTCAGTCTTATCACGCTTGAGGCGAGGCGCTTTGTAGAGACTCCGAGGTATATCTGCCACGTCCGCAGATCGAAGAGTCCCTTTCTATTCTCAGTACTAGTATAGCCTTTTTTGTATTTTCCCTCGTGGGTAGACATTTCTGGAGTTGGAGCTTATTATGAAATCTTTTAGCTTGTGATTCATGGGGTTCCGGATTTTGGGAGTGTTAGATTGAGATTTTTGTACAGTTATATGCCAGTCGGCAACTTAAACACTGTTTAACTTTGTTATCTCGGTCTTAATTATTTTCTTTCTGCAATTGTTTCTTTTTCCACACTTGTTAGGCTTTCCTAGTCGTAGAGACTAGGTGCCGTCACGATAGTTCACGGAGGGCGAACTGGGGTCGTGACAAGTTGGTATCAGAGCTCTAGGTTCATAAGAGTCATGAATCACAAGCTGGTTTATTAGAGTCTCGCGGATCGGTACGGAGACGTCTGTACTTATCTGCGAGAGACTGTGTAACTGTTAGGAAAATTCCACTTCATTTGATTCCTTGTCGAGCGAGATTTTGATATCACAATTCTAAACTTCTGTCTTCTATTCTCTCACAGATGGTGAGGACACGTGCTACCCGAGATGATCAGGCACCCGCGCCCCCTACTAGAGCCGTCAGAGGCCGGGGCCGGGGTAGAGGCCGAGGACACGCACGTGGTGCAGCAAGAGCACCCGCGCAAGCTGCCACCGAGGTGCCACCAGCAGTTCCGGCCGGAGTCCAGACACCTAATACGTCTGCTACTACCACTCCAGCACTCCAGGAGACTCTGGCGCAGTTTATGACTATGTACACCACTATAGCTCAAGCAGAGTTGCTTTCCCTTGCTGTAGCTACATCCCAGGCCGGGGGAGGAGCACAGACTCTCGCCGCCCTCACTCCTGAGTAGCGAGTGCATGTTGATCAGGTCCCAGAGATTATCCCTGCGCAGTCGGTAGCCCCTGCTCAGCCCAAGGAGAGGGCAATAGCTTCAGAAGAGGAGCAGAAGAGGCTTGAGAGGTTCAAGAAGTATTTGCCTCCTACATTCAGCGGACTAGCCTCAGAGGATGCTCTTGGATTCCTAGACGAGTGCTACTGTATCCTCCGTACCATGGGTATATCTGGATCGAGCGGGGTTTCCTTCACTACCTTCCAGCTTCGAGGAGCCGCCTATCAGTGGTGGCGTGCTTATGAGTTAGACAGTCCGGATGAGCCAACTTCCCTGACTTGGGCTCAGTTTTCAGATATGTTCACGAGAGAGTATGTTCCCCCAGAGTCTCAGCAACGCTTGGCGCGCAGAGTTTGAGCGTTTTGTGCTAGGGTACTATGACTATCTCGGAGTATGTTGTCTCTTTCACCGACTTGGCTAGACATGCACCAGCTTTGGTTTCTACAGTTCGCGAGAAGGTTCACCGGTTTATTGAGGGGCTTATTCCCAGCATCAGGTCTAGCATGGCTCATGAGTTGGAGATGGATATTTCATATCAGCAGGTGGTGAGCATTGCTAGGAGGATTGAGGGTATGCATGCTAGGGTAGAGAGGAGAGGGAGGCCAAGAGGTATCGGGAGTCGGGCCATTATTCTGGTGCCCGTGCCCCAGTTGCAGGTCGCCATGGTAGAGGTTATATGAGTCACCCTGTTCATTCAGCTCTTCCAGCAGCCAATGGTATTCCAGCTCCTCCCAGACATCAGGAGCCTTATTATGCGCCACCAGTATCTAGTGCGCCTCCTGCACGGGGCGCTTCCAGTGGTCAGTCCAGCAGACCTGGCCCGAGCCAGTCACAACCGCCACGTCCTCCTAGAGCTTGTGTTGAGTGTGGTGACACACGCCATATAGTGTGGGATTTCCCCAGACTTAGGAGGGGTTCACCTCCACAGACTTCTCAGCCGCAGCATGCCCCGCAGAGTTCTCAGGCTATGATCACAGCACCAGTTGCTACCCCACCTGCTCAGCGAGCTAGAGGTGGAGGTCGGGGAGGTAGAGGTTGCCCTCGAGGGGGAGGGTAGGACAAATACTATGCCCTTCCTGCCCGTACCGAGGCTGTCGTCTTCGATTCTGTCATTATAGGTACTATCCCGGTCTCTCATAGAGATGCATCGGTTCTATTCGACCCAGGCTCCACTTATTGTTATGTGTCATCTTATCTTGCCCCATATTTGGGAGTATCTCGGGATTCTTCGAGTTCTCCTATTTATGTTTCTACTCCTATTGGACATTCTCTTGTTGTGGACCACGTTTATCAGTCGTGTTTGATTGCTCTTAGTGGTTTTAAGACCAGAACCGACTTCAGCATGGTAGACTTTGATGCTATTCTGGGCATGGACTGGTTGTGGCCCCATTATGCTATCCTTGATTGTCACGCGAAAACCGTGACGTTGGCTCTGCCAGGTGTACCGCGAGTAGAGTGGAGGGGTACCTTAGATCATACTTCCAGTAGAGTTATTTCATTCCTTAAGGATCAGAGTATGGTTGAGAAGGGGTGTGACGCGTATCTAGCTTATGTGACAGATGTAAGTATTGATACCCCTATAGTTGATTCAGTCCCAGTAGTACGTGATTTCTCTGATCTGTTTCCAGCTGATCTTCCGGGCATGCCGCCCGATAGAGATATTGATTTTGGCATTGATTTGTGGCCGGGCACTCAGCCTATTTCTATTCATCCGTACCGTATGGCTCCTCCTGAGTTGAAGGAGCAGTTACAGGAATTGCTTGATAAGGGTTTCATTCGGCCCAGTGTATCACCTTTAGGTGCTCCTGTCTTATTTGTGAAGAAGAAGAATGGTTCTATGCGTATGTGTATTGATTATCGCCAGTTGAATAAGGTTACAGTGAAGAACCGTTATCCTTTGCCTCGTATTGATGACATGTTTGATCAGTTACAGGGTGCTTGTGTGTTTTCTAAGATTGACTTGCATTCAGGCTATCATCAGTTGAAGATTCGGGAGCCAGATATCCCGAAGACTGCCTTCAGGACTCGGTATGGTCATTACGAGTTCCTTGTTATGTCATTTGGGCTGACTAATGCCCCAACAACCTTCATGCATTTGATGCACAGTGTATTCTGGCCATATCTTGACTCATTTGTTATTGTCTTTATTGATGACATTCTGGTATATTCCCGGAGTCGGGAAGATTATGAGCAGCACCTGAGGACAGTGCTCCAGACTTTGAGGGAGAAGAAATTATATGCTAAGTTCTCGAAATGTGAGTTATGGTTGGATTCCGTGGCATTCTTGGGTCACGTGGTATCTAGTGAGGGTATACGGGAGGATCCGAAGAAAGTGGAAGCAGTGCAGAGTTGGCCTAGACCATCCTTAGCTACAGAGATCCGCAGTTTTCTGGGCTTGGCGGGTTATTACCGTCGATTTGTTCAGGGGTTTTTTCCATCTATTGCAGCACCTATGACCAGACTGACCCAGAAGGGTGCTCCGTTCCAGTGGACGGAAGAGTAGAAGGAGAGCTTTCAGAAGCTCAAGACAGCTTTGACTACAACCCCAGTTTTGATATTGCCTACCGGTTCGGGGTCTTATACTGTCTATTGTGATGCCTCGAGGGTTGGCCTTGGAGCCGTATTGATGCAGGACGGTAGGGTGATCGTCTACGTGTCCTGACAGTTGAAGGTACATGAGAAAAATTATCCTGTCCATGATCTCGAGTTAGCTGCTATTGTTCACGCCTTGAAGATCTGGCGTCATTATTTGTACGGTGTGCCTTGTGAGATTTATACTGATCACCGGAGTTTGCAGCATCTGTTCAAGCAGAAGGACCTTAATTTGCATAAGAGGAGATGGCTAGAGCTGCTGAAGGACTATGATATCACTTTTTTGTATCACCCGGGCAAGGCCAATGTGGCGGCCGAAGGACTATGATATCTTGCCACTGGCGGAGTTTGCTTACAACAACAGCTATCAGTCTAGCATTCAGATGGCGCCGTATGAGGCTTTATATGGTAGGCGGTGCAGATCCCTGGTGGGTTGGTTTGAGCCGGGTGAGGCTAGATATTGGGCACATACCTGGTTCAGGATGCTTTGGAGAAGGTCAAGGTGATTCGGGATAGACTCCGTACAGCACAGTCAAGATAGAAGAGCTACGCGGACCGGAAGGTTCGTGATGTATCCTATATGGTTGGAGAGCAGGTTCTGCTTCGGGTTTCGCCTATGAAGGGCGTTATGAGATTTGGGAAGAAAGGGAAGTTGAGTTCGAGGTTTATTGGCCCTTTTGAGATATTGAGGCGTGTTGGGGAGGTTGCTTATGATCTTGCCTTACCTCCCAGCTTGGCAGGAGTCCATCCGGTATTTTATGTTTCGATGCTCCGGAGGTATTGTTGCGCCCCCTTTTTCCTCCGCGGAAATCAGGTTTATGACATTTGGAGGGACAACTCATTCCTTTTGGGAACTGGGTTTGCAATTGAAGAGTCGCCACCTAATGATCAGGATGCATTAGGACACCAAAAGAGTTTGATTTGAATAACTAGAGATAGGGTAAGGGCTTGAAATTATTCTAAGGGGAAGGTATTAGGCACCCTCAGAATCCACTAGTGTGGTTCCCGGCAAGACAATTATTGTGGATTTGGGTACAATTAACATATAATCTAATAAGGCTCAAATAAGAGGGGAGTTCAACACATAATGGTTTGAAAGTAAACAAGGTTTGAAAGAGCAATTTGAAAAAGCTGATTTTTTTTTAAAAATAAAGAGTTATAATGCTAAAAGAGTAAGGAATAAAGAAAACAAAGGGGGGGGGGGTTCCTAGTTTTATTAATAATATCGATCACCCCACACAATGTCCGGTAGTCACTCCTCGATGAGTGGCTACACGTGACATTTTCGTGTGGTCATCATATTCATATCTACCCATCCCACCCCGTTAAGGTATTTAAAGCGCGGACTGGTATCGATTACCTATTGCATCCTATTACCCGTCCCACCCCTATCAGTCCCGGAGGCACTTAGGACTACTAATCCTAAAGGGAGAGATATTAGGCTTATAAAATTCTAAGGCTACAGTCAAAAACACATACTATATATTTTGGGAGACATATAAACATATAAGGCTCAATTATACCTCCTTGAACAGAACAACACATAATAGCATGTCTTGCACGTACTGCTTATGTCTGATTAGAATAAAATATGAGGGAGTTTAAAGAGTTGGGGCAGATTGGTTTATTACATAATTCAGATAAGAAGCCCGAATCAGGCCTTTCTGCTGGTCATAATAACTAACAGAAGCGGATTCAGTTTTTAATTATTACTTTAAGGCTTGCCTAAGTGTTCAGACGGGGTCCTATAGACATGATATCTACTGAATTTAGAAGGTTATAAGACAGTAAAACTCGAAATGAATTATTTGGGATCCTATAGGCATGCTTGCTAAACTTTGATTATGTAAAGGACTTAGATTATCAAAAGAGATGTAGAATTAACAAATTGATGACAGGATCTGCAGGTGATAGTATATATTATTACTGATTTTTACGTCTGGCATTGGGTGAAGCGAATCAAATTCATTTAGAAAATCCTATAGGCATATTTTCTACACGTTGCTGATTTGAGACACTTATGAATGTAGATACTGGTTTTAAATCTTATAAATATGGTATCTACATGCAGTTTGAATTATGCAGAATGACGTTTGAACAATCCTATAGGCATGTTTTCTAGGTGAAGTTGAATATGCAGAATTAGAACAGTCCTATAGGAATAATTTCTACCCTTTGCATGTATAGTTGCTCCGACCCTGTTTTACTAGCCAACCCCAAGTATTCATTACAAATTATTACAAACCAGAGTAACAAATACATCAGAAAATACAAAGAAAATGATTACAACTATAGAAGGCCTGATTCTTGACTTCCTGCCTGAATTATGAGATAGACCAACTCAAAGACCACCGATCCAAAGCCTTTCTCCAATTTGAGTGTGTCAGAGTTCCCTAAGAGCCTCAATGGGACTCCGGGCAGTGCTCACACCCAAATTGTATCACCAGAATAGGGACAAGTGCAGTGTGGAAGTGCCAACCTTCAAGTGTCCAAGTTCAGAGGGAGCTCGAGGGGTCCCAAGGCAAGGCTCACAAGAGGGGGGCAGGACTTAAGTCTAAGAGAGAGTGCAAGTGAGGGAATAAAGGAGAAGGAAACAACCACAAATAATTTCATACAAAGGGATTCAGGGGGGTTGGGAAATTACAAAGAGCCTATGCTTAGGCAAGGGTAAGCTTTGGGCATGCACAATAATAGAAGATGCCGGCATGCCTATAAGCTCACCAGAACACACAATAGCAGAGAAACATAGAGGTTAGGATCCCAGGGATCAAGCTTGAGTCATGGGTAGTAATATGCAACACTGTCATGCCTCAAACAAACCATAAGCATTGAACAAATGGGGTGAGGGTTTAGGATGCATAGTAAATTCAGAACGGGCATAAGGAAATCACAACATGCTAGAATAAAGTACTGAACTAAACACAAGCAGTGGGCAAACAAGAAGGTAAAAGCATTAAGTAAACACATTGTTGTGATGCTGGAATCTTAATCAGGACATACCGGTTCAAAGAAGCAAAAGTACAGTAAAAGCAGGTAATAGGATCTTGAAGGCAGGCCACAGTACAAGTAACAAGAAAGAATATTTTTGAGTGTGAGTCTGAGTTCAGAAACTAAGAGTGTTCGTGTGTGCCCGTGTTAATGAAAGTGCATGGTATTTATAGTTCGAAAACAAGTGGAAAATAAGGTAAGAATCATAGTTCAGCAGTAATTATGGAACTATGTGTCAACTAAAATCAGATCAGTATAAGGACTCCCTTTAATTAAGAAGTTAAATTCAAACGGTAGTGGGCAGAAATAATTTAAGGAAAGAACACCATGTATAGAATAGAACATTAGGGGTAAGTACATAGGGGTTTAATTAAGGGAAGAATCTTTGAAAATACTCGGTTAACCAAATAAGGTAAGAAAACAAAGTAAAGTTGCAGAATCGAAAATCAGTACAAAGCAAATCAAGGAGTCAAGGATTTCATAAGCACTGACTTAAGGAGAGTAACATGGGTTCCTATGAATAAACCAAGTTAAAAACAAGAGAATCGAAAGTCTGAAGTTTTCAAATCAATGCAGGAAACAGTGAAATCAGTAAAAATAAGGCAAGAATCAGTTACACGAGCGCAATTAGAATTACACAAAGAGGTTTGAAATTAGTCCAAAATTGAAGGTCATTTTAGAGGGAAGTTTAGCATATAAAAGAGTGCATAAACATTAAGCATGTGAGGCTGAACAACATCACGCAATAGCAAACACAAAGTCAGTAGCTAATGAACATGGTAGTCACATAGGTCGATTTCAGTAACTTAGTAATAGAGAAAAGGAGGGAGTATCAAACAGCATGCAAAGAGGTCAAGTGAAAAAACCTTATAGAAGAGTTTAGCAGGAAGTCAAAATCACATAAAGAAGCTGAAGATTTCGAAATTCAGTCGAGCAACAGATGAAGCGACTTCAAAATCTCGAATAGGTCTAAAGCAAATTAGGGTTTCGAAACTAGTCAAATTGAGAGCATGACGAACAAGTAAAACACATAACAGATAATCTCAGAACTCGAATGAACCTCCAAATTTTAGGGTTTTCACCATCAATCGAGTATAGAGACGAAAACAAGTAAATCAGGCAAAAAATAAATTCAGAAATCTCAAAAAGTAACTAAGACTTTTGACATACACACTCCAGTTAGAAGAGCAACATAAAGAAACGCAGTAGAAGAACAACATAAAAAAACACAGTAGAAGAACAACATAAAGAAACACAGTAGAAGAACAACGTAAAGAAATAGAGTAGGAGAATAACATAAAGAAACACAGTAGAAGAACAACATAAAGAAGCACAGTAGAACATGTCAAAAAATCAAAAAAGCTTCGAAATAATTTAACAAAAACCCTAAATCAGAAAAGATAAAGGTTCTGAAGGTAAAGTTTTGAAAGAAACCTCGAGAAAACGTTTAGGTGTTTAGAGTAAACACTGATCTAAAATAGATCTAAAAGAATCGGAAGAACCTCTAAGGCTAGGGTTTCAGAAGAACCTACGTGGTGAGAAAGGCTTGGAAAAATCATTGGTCTAAGCAGGAGAAGCCAAGAGTCAGGCTTGAATAGCCATGGCCGGCCAGAGCAAGGTTGAAGATGACCGGAGACAGCCATAAAAACTGGATCGACTAAAGTCTGGGCCAAGCTTCTCCAAGGTCTGGCCGTGGAACTCATAGAACTCGAACGCATAGAGGCCAAGGGAGGCAGATATAGGCTTTCTATGGCTTTTGAAGCCATGGATTTGGGAGCTTTTCAGGTGGTGATTGAAGGCGGCGGCTAAGGTTTGAGAGTGAACTGAGAGAAGGGGGGATTCAAAGGCGGCTACGGGTGAGAAGTGATTAGGGTTTGGGGTAGTTGGGAATTAAAAAAGGAAAGGGTTGGGAATCAACGGTTGGGATTAAAAGGGAATTCGGGCGGGTTATTTAATTGGGTCGTGGGTCGGGTAGTTTAGGATTTGGGCTGGGTAACTGGGTTAAAAATTGGGTCCAATTGGGGGGTTCAAATAAGGCTAAAATTGAAATGAATGGGGCTAACATTTAAATAGCCATTTTCCATTTTTATTTTTATAAAAATAGTAGAATAATTTTTGAAAAAGAAATTAAAGGTACTAAAACAATTAATATTACGTAATTATCAAATTAAAAATACTGGAGTTAGTTTTTATAAATATAAACACAATTAGATCTTAAAAGAGGCTAATATTGCAATTATATGCAATTTAGCTTTAAAAAGTACTAAATAAATTTATAAAAATATGCAAAAATTATGTTAGCTATATTTTAGCATAGGTATGAGATCCAATAAATGATTTATCAAAATGATAATTTTGGGAATAATTATTGGGTTTTTCTTGATAAAATAGGGCAATAAATTGACTTAAAAATCTTTTAAAAAATTAAGAAAAAATAATAAAACATTGGGACATACTTATGTCTGCATATACATGCTATTTTGAAGGTATTTACATATTAAAATATACAGGAAAAAATTGGGTATCAACAACTGTCCCTCTTTACCCGGGAAGGATGAAAGAGTTGTCGGGTAAAGATATGATGGCCAATTTTGACCTGGCGAAACAGTTTGAAGAGGTTTGGCCGTGCTCTGGCTTCTGAGCTGCCTAGATATCCCCTGTCTTACAGGAATCAGACCATATGTAGTTAAGGATCCGTCAGCGGAATATGCCGATGGAGACTTCTCAAGAACGGACGTGATACTTAGGACGAGGTGCATGGTTAAGGTCTGATTGGGCTGCGAGAACTGGAGCGGGATCGCTCCTGTCGAGATGGTCGTTGCTCGCCGTTTTACCTGCAAATAAGCAATACAAGCATATATTGTGCGTAAATTTAAACGTGATGCAAATTCCCGTCGGACCATGAATATTGTCTTTGGACGGTTAGGATGACGTCCTTAGACCATGATGTCTTGGGCCATAAAGCGTATAATAATAAGGGATTCGCAGGCCATGAAATGATGCTCTCGGGCTATGAGAATGATGCCTCCAAACCATGATGCCTTTGAATAATGATATGCAAAAGATCAAAGGGATCCTCAAGCCATGGCATGGTGTTCTCGGGCTATGCAAATGGTGCCTCCGAACAGTGATGCCCTCAGATAGTTTGGCGATCTTTTAGCCCATGAAATGCAGTATTTGGCGATCTTTCAGCCCATGAAGTGCAATAGGTGGCGATCTTTCAGCCATGCAAGGTAGGAAGAGAGGGTCGCAATAGCTTTTACCCGATATGAGGGTCTGGATTGAATTCCTCAGGGAGCTAGAAAGGGAGTTGATGTATCTATTTAGTCTAGAATCGTGTAATTGTTCCAAATGTCACTTCCAACATTTTTGGGTTTTCTTTTATAAACTACTATTATAAAACTACTAATTAGAATTGAAACTAGATTACGCTAAGAGATAATTGCTAAGAGTTGTATCTAATGGATTAAGGGGCACTAGGGTAGTGACTTTCACCTAGGCGGCTAATTGACGGATAATTGCTTCTAAGGCTTGATTGACATGATTGGGGAATTATGTATAACCGTTGCACAATTCTACCCACTCTCACACCTCTCGGTAGAGAGAGTGATTTTGCCCAATTGACTCTCTCGAGACCAAATAGGGTAGGGCAAATTAAGCTCAAGCAACTNTTAAAAATCTTTTAAAAATTAGGAAAAATAGTAAAATATTGGGACATACTTATATATGCATATACATGATATTTTGAAGGTATTTTGCATATTAAAAGAAATACAGGGAAAAAATTGGGTATCAACAACTGCCCTCTTTACCCGGGAAGGATGAAAGAGTTGTCGGGTAAAGATATAATGGCCAATTTTGACCGACGAAATGGTTTGAAGAGGTTCGGTCGTGCTCTGGCTTCTGACCTGCCTACATATCCCTGGTCTTACAGTAATCAGGCCATATATAGTTCAGGACCCGCCGACGGAGTATGCCGATGGAGACTTTCAAGAACGGACGCAATATTTTAGGACGGGGTGAATGGTTGAAGTCTGATAGGGTTGCGGGAACTGGAGCGGGATCGCTCCTGCCGAGATGGCCGTTGCTCACTTGTTCACCTGCAAATAAGTAACACAAACGTATATTGTGCATAAATTTAAACATGATGCAAATTCCCGTCGGACCATGAATATTGTCTTTGGACGGTTAGGATGACGTCCTTAGACCATGATGTCCTGGGCCATGAAGCGTATAATAATAAAGGATTCGCAGGCCAAGAAATGGTGCTCTCGGGCTATGAGAATGATGACTCCGAACCATGATGCCTTTGAACAATGATATGCGAAAGATTAAAGGGATCCTTAGGCCATGGCATGGCGTTCTCGGGCTATGCTATGGTGCCTCCGAAGAATGATGCCTCGGATAATTCGGCGATCTTTCAGCCCATGGAATGCAGTATTTGGCGATCTTTCAGCCCATGAAATGCAATAGGTGGCGATCTTTCAGCCATGCAAGTGTAAATAAAGCGGCGATCTTTCAGCCATGCAAGTGTAAATAAGGTGGCGATCATTCAGCCATGCAAGCGTAAATAAAGTGGTGATCTTTCAGCCATGCAAGTGTAACTAAAGTGGCAATCTTTTAGCCATGCAAGCGTAAATAAAGTGGCGATCTTTCAGCCATGCAAGCGTAAATAATGTGGCGATCTTTCAGCCATGTAGATGCAGATGGAGACAGTGTTTAGTCTCGAAAGGCAGAATGGTAGCCTTATGCAATGCAGAAATGCAGATGGAGACAGTGTTTAGTCTCGGAAGGCAGAATGGTAGCCATATGCAATGCAGAAATGCAGATGGAGACAGTGTTTAGTCTCGGAAGGCAGAATAGCCTTATGCAATGCAGAAATGCAGATGGAGACAGTGTTTAGTCTCGGAAGGCAGAATGGTAGCCTTATGCAATGCAGAAATGCAGATGGAGACAGTAGCCTTATGCAATGCAGAAATAAAGTAAAATGGCAAATGGTAATAGAGTTTCTTAGCTGATAGAAGGTTGCGATATTGTGACTGCTGGGGACATTGCGATATAGGGAATGTCGCCGGCGTGCGTGAATAGCAAATGCTGGTAAATGCAACAATTCTGAGAGTTGTATTCCTGAACAACGTTTGTCTCGTGAGTGTATAGTATGTCAGATGCTTTCACAATCCAAGTGTCTGCATCCAAAGAAAAATCGTGAGTTTTGTAGAGGGGAGGTTAGTGCGTATCCCCGCTGGCCTTGCTTGACCTGTTCGGCTTTGATCTGGTGATACGGTATGTATCATTGGGGGTAGCGTCGCCGAACAAAACGATTTCGATAATAAACATGCATGAATTTGTAAAAATATGACATAAGTATATATTTAAGAAATAACTTTCAGATGAACCGACGATTGTGACGTGGCTCAAGACATTGCGACCTCTCTTGCTGCGGAATTTTGAGGGTCCTCAAAATTCTGCCCCAGTTTAAATGTGTTGATGCTTCTGACCGTTGCTTGCGACGATTGGCTGAAATCACTTCGGAATTTTGAGGGTCCTCCTCAAAATTCTGCCCAGTTTCCAATTGCGGGGGGAAATGGAAATTTTATTGAATTGTGACCGAACCCATAGGGCTGCCTACGTATCCCCTCTTATACGGGAATCAGGTCAGGCATAGTTCAATACATCATTTAGGAAAAACAATAAAGATTACACGTAGTAACGCTTGACTGCATCTGAATTAATTGGTTTTGGCCAAACTTCTCCGTCCATTTCTGCAAGTATGAGGGCTCTTCCTGTTAGAACCCGGTGCACCATGTACGGACCTTGCCAGTTGGGAGAGAATTTCCCTTTGGCTTCATCTTGGTGCAGAAAAACTTTCTTTAATACCAACTGCCCTGGTGTGAACTGTCTCGGCTGGACCCTTTTGTTGAAGGCTCTGGACATTCTGTTCTGATAAAGCTGACCATGACACACTGCATTCATTCTCTTTCCATCTATAAGGGCTAGTTGCTCGAAACGACTCTTCACCCATTCTGCATCGTCGAGTTCAGCTTCCTGTATGATCCTTAAAGAAGGAATTTCCACCTCGGCGGGAATGGCGGCTTCCGTACCATAAACCAGCATATAGGGGGTTGCCCCAGTTGATGTGCGGACTGTGGTGTGATACCCCAACAGAGCAAATGATAACTTTTCATGCCATTTCTTATGCTTCTCTATCATTTTCCTCAATATCTTCTTGATGTTTTTGTTAGCGGCTTCCACAGCTCCATTCATTTGGGGCCTGTAGGCTATAGAATTCTTGTGTCTAATCCTGAAGGTTTCACACATGGTTCTCATCAAGTCGCTGTTGAGGTTGGAACCATTATCAGTGATGATTGATTCTGGAATCCCGAATCGACAAAAAATACGGTCGCGGACAAAGTCTGCCACGACTTTCTTGGTTACTGCTCTGTAAGATGCTGCTTCGACCCATTGGGTGAAATAGTCAATTGCTACAAGGATAAACATGTGTCCGTTTGAAGCAATGGGCTCAATTGGACCAATAACATCCATTCCCCAGGCGGATAATGGCCAAGGCGAGCTTGTTACATTGAGCTCATTCGGCGGCACCTTTATCATGTCGGCATGAATCTGACAGCGATGGCATTTCCGGATGTACTGGATGCAATCTGTCTCCATAGTCATCCAAAAGTAACCAGCCCGGAGTATCTTCTTGGCTAAGACAAAACCATTCATATGTGGACCGCAGGTCCCAGCGTGAATCTCCTCTAGTAGTCCGGATGCTTCCTTTGCGTCGACACACCTAAGTAGTCCCAAATCAGGAGTCCTCCTATACAGGATTCCTCCACTGTGGAAGAAATTGTTGGACAGCCTCCGAAGTGTGCATTTCTGAATAGGATTTGCAAGTTCTGGGTATTCTCCTTTTGTCAAATATTCCTTGATATCCTGAAACCAAGGTTTTCCGTCTGCTTCTTCCTCAACATGGGCACAGTAAGGTGGCTGATTATGAATTTTCACCGAAATGGGATCAATGAAGTTTTTGTCTGGATGTTGTATCATAGATGACAAAGTAGCCAATGCATCGGCGAACTCATTCTGGATTCTGGGAACATGTCGGAATTCTGTCTTTGTGAACCTCTTCCTCAATTCCTGTGCCTGATGCAGATACGGGAGTATCTTGAAGTTCTTGGTTGCCCATTCTTCTCGTACCTGATGTATAAGCAAGTCTGAATCTCCAATTACTAGCAACTCTTGAATGTTCATGTCAATGGCCATCTTGAGCCCTAGGATGCAGGCTTCATACTTGGCCATATTGTTGGTGCACGGGAACCTGAGTTTGGCAGACACCGGATAATGTTGACCGGTTTCTGATACTAGGACTGCTCCTATGCCAACTCCTTTGAAATTTGCTGCTCCGTCGAAAAGCATTCTCCAACCATCATAGGATTCTGCAATGTCTTCTCCTATGAATGATACTTCTTCATCAGGAAAATACGTCTTCAGGGGTTCGTATTCTCCATCCACAGGGTTTTGAGCAAGGTGATCTGCTAGTGCCTGTCCCTTGATTGCTTTCTGAGTCTCGTAGACAATGTCAAATTCACTCAACAGGATTTGCCACTTGGCTAGCTTGCCAGTGGGCATGGGTTTCTGAAAGATGTACTTTAGAGGATCCATCCTTTATATGAGGTATGTAGTATAGGCACAGAAGTAGTGCCTCAACTTCTGGGCTACCCAAGTCAGAGCACAACAGGTACGCTCTAACAGAGAATACCAGGCCTCATACGGAGTGAACTTCTTGCTGAGATAGTAAATGGCCTGCTCTTTCCTCCCTGTTTCATCATGCTGCCCCAGGATGCAACCAAAGGCACCATCTAATACTGCAATGTAGAGTAGTAAAGGTCTACCCGGCTCGGGCAGGACCAAAATTGGTGGTGTTGACAGGTATTCCTTGATTCTGTCAAAAGCTTTTTGGCAGTCATCAGTCCATTTGGTAGCGGAATCCTTCTTTAGCATCTTAAAGATTGGCTCATAGATAACTGTAGACTGTGCTATGAATCGGCTGATGTAGTTGAGTCTCCCCAAGAACTCATCACGTCCTTCTTATTCTTTGGCGGTGGCAATTCTTGAATAGCTTTGACCTTTGATGGATCCAGCTCTATTCCTCGGCGACTCACAATAAACCTAAGTAATTTTCCAGCGGGAACCCCAAATGCACACTTTGCGGGGTTCAGTTTCAGGTTGTACCTTCGCAACCTATTGAAAAACTTTCTCAAATCTTCCATGTGATCGAGCCTTCTTGGACTTGGTGATAACATCATCTACGTACACCTCGATCTCCTTGTGTATCATATCATGAAAAATGGTGGTCATAGCCCTCATGTAGGTGGCCCCTGCATTCTTTAACCCAAACGGCATCATCTTGTAGCAGTACATACCCCACGGCGTAATGAAAGCCGTTTTCTCAGCATCTTCTTCATCCATCCAAATCTGATGGTAACCAGCGAAACAATCCACGAACGATTGCAATTCGTGCTTGGCGCAATTTTCGATCAGGATGTGTATGTTTGGTAAAGGAAAGTCGTCTTTCGGACTAGCCCGGTTGAGATCCCGGTAGTCGACACAGACTCTAACCTTCCCGTCCTTCTTTGGTACTGGCACGATATTGGCTAACCACGTTGGGTATTCCACTACCCTGAGGACCTTGGCTTTGACCTGCTTGGTGACTTATTCCTTGATTTTCAGACTCATATCTAGCTTGAACTTTCTGAGCTTCTGCTATGCCGACGGACATGTCGGATCGGTTGGCAGTTTGTGAGCCATAATAGACGTGCTCAGTCCCGTCATTCGTCATATGACCAGGCGAATATGTCCTCATATTCTCTTAGATATTCTGTGTATTTCTTCTTTTCTGATGACGATAAGTGAACGCTGATTCGTGTTTCTTTGACATTCTCTTCGTCCCCCAGATTAACAATTTCTACCTCGTCCAGGTTGGACTTTGGTTGATTTTCAAAGTTCTCAACTTCTTTGACGATCTCCTCGGGTATGTCATCTTCTTCTGAATTAATGACTGTTGCCTTGTCTCATTGCATGTCACAGTCATTGGTTCATCAAGATAAGTAATAGTAATGTTGTATAAGTAAAGTAATGAGAGAAAATAATAAGAGTGTTGATTTATAAGAAAATCGAAATGCTTTGATAAATTCCATAATTGTTTTGAACATTGAAGATCTTATTGCAGAAATCAAAAATGCGAAAGGAAAAATTAACTAGTAAAAATAAAAGATAGTGCATGATGCTTGTTCAGCCTTGCTACCCCGAGGCTTGTCGGGCTCTGGTTGTCCTGATGGTCCAATTGTTGAGATATGCCCCTCTGCTTAAGATGATCATGCCAGAGTGCACGAACTAACCTTTGGGGAGGGGAATGAAACAAAAATAAAAACAAAAAAGGTAATCAAGTTAGTGAGGATCATAAAAAGTATTGCAATATTTAAACACGTAGTGCAGGAGTGTAAGCCGTGTCCTAATTTGGGAACCTCGTTGTGCCCGAGGTAGGCCTAGCAACAAATTGATTTGGAGAACTTAGAACGCTAAATGCCTCATTTTATTGACAAAAAATAGACGAATCCCAAATTGACATTAAATAAACAGGAAATGGAAATCACTAATGGCCATTGACCTTATTACATTTTTATAAAGCGAAAAGAAAACCCTATCTACTTGGCCCCAGAAGGACCTTCCCCAGATTCGGCATTCTTGGCTCCGTCGAACAGCTTTCCCAACTCATGAAGTCCCAGCAATAGGTAGGCCCTGGCTAGATGTCCGCCTTCAGCCCCTTTAGCCTCTTGACAATCTTCAACCCTTTTGAGAAACTTTCTTTCCAGTCTCCAAGAGGGATGGTAGATTTCCTAGATATTTTCTGACGAGATTTTGATCACTAGAGTATAAATCCTTTCCACCAACTTAGCAACCTTGGGTGGATAATGGTGACCATGCCTGTTGACGCCCCCTTTTTCCTCGCGGAATCGGGTTCACGACATTTGGGAAGACAACTCTTTTCCCACTTTGGGAATTGGGTTTTTTGAGAGTTTGGAGAGTCGCCACCTAATGATTATAGTGCATTAGGACACTTTTAGAAGAATTAAAGATGCAGACCGGAAATTTGGGTAAGGGCTTGAAATTATCTCGAGGGGAAGGTGTTAGGCACCCCTCAAGATCCACTAGTGTGGTTCCCGCCCATGCTATAATTGTGACTTTAAATGTAAATGTAAATAAACAAGTACAAGAAGCACAAAAGGTTAAAAGAAGTGCTGAATTTTAAAGGAGCAATTTTTGTAAAAAACGTGCAAGTAGAGGAAAAGGTCAAGTACTTAGTGTAAATAATCCGAAAGATTATGCGAGAAGCAGAAATTGAAAATGCAATAGCTTTAAAGATTTAGAAAATTTTGTTAAACTAATAAAGAAGGAGAAAGGGGTCCTAGGTTTATACATTACATGGATCATTCGCACAATACTGGTACTCAGTTGTACGCGGAGTGTTATCGTGTAATCATCATCTCCATGTCGACCCTTTCCACCCTGTTAAGGTATTAAAGCGCGGAACAGTATCGTTTACTTATTGCATGCTACTACCCGTCCCAATCCTATTAGTCCCGGGGTATTAGGACTTCTAATCCTAAAGGGGAAGAAGACATGGGGGCCTTTGTAGAGTTTAAAGGATAAAATTCTAGCTCGACATTCAAAACAAGTATCAAGTAAAAAGGGAGGACAAGCAAGCATACAAGGCTCAAATTAACCCCAGAAGTCAAACAATCATTTAGTTTAGCATGCCTTGACAAATACTGATTTGGTCTTAGATTAAATTAAGCAGCAAGCGGACTGGTTCAACACATGTATTTATACAGAGAGTCTGCATTAGGCAACTCGGATACAGTTGTCAGGGACTGACCCAATTCATTAATTAGCCAACCTTTGTTTATGAGTTGAAATAAAAACCTAGGCGTAGGATCTATTAATTTCAGGAAAAAGATGCAAAGAGTTACCAGTACTTTCAGAAAAGATGTAAGTTGATTTTAGAAAAAAGAATTATCAGTTTAAACAAAGAGAAAAGATGCAAACCGATTTTAGAAAAGAGTTACCAGATGTTTCAGAAAAGATTTAGACTGATTAAAAGGTTTACGAGTTTCGGGGGAGTGCAGATTGGTTATAGGAAAGAGGTTTACCAATTTTAGCGGGTTTCAGAAGTAGAAAATTACCAGTTTTAGTAAAGACACTAGTTCCAGCAATCGATACTGCTTAAGAACGAATGATGCTATTAAAGACGAGGTTTCCTATAGGCATGCTTTCTATACGTTTACCGATTTTAACACCCTTTCATGACATTAATAGGAGTCTTATACACATGATGTCTATATGCAACTTTGTTATTGAGCCTATAAACGGTTTGCCTAATAACATTTGTATATGCAGAAATGCAAGAGCCTATAGACATGATCTCTATATGTGTCATTACAGAACATGAATGTTAAATCCTATAGACATGCTTTCTAGGTAATTTTGCGGTAAAGTTGAGCGTTAAATCCTATAGGCATGGTCTCTATGTGATTGAATCAGTATTAAAGACCCTATAGGTAGGATTTCTAGTTTGAATAAAAATCCTAATTCATGATTTCTACCCCCTTGGATGCAAGAAAAGTAAAGACCCCTCCCACACCCTTTTACTATACTCCCCGAGTTTCATACAAAATTACTACAATCCAATGAATCAAACTAGAAATTAAAAGATACATCAAAAACTAACAGCTAGATCCGAGTAGCCTAATTCAACCTTAATGTCTAATAACATGCGACTGAGCCACTTTCGGGATCCAGATTTCCAAAGCCTTCTCTTTATCCAAGGTGTTTCAAAGTTCCAAGGAATCTCAGGGATTCCAGGCATTGCTTACACCCAGGATACTATCAGAATTAGAATAGTGCAGTGTGGAAGAGCCAGCTCTCATGCATCCAAGTTCAGAGGGAGCCCAGGGGTCCCAAAGCATGGCTTGCAAGAGAGGGGCAGAACTTATAGCTAAGAGTAAGTGCAAAGTGAAAGGGGAATTGGGGAGCCATGACAGGTGGTGGTCATACCTAGCTACAAAGTAGGCTGGCATACCCCTGACCACTTGTTTGGTTGAACAAGTTAGGAGCAGATCTTTTGAAGGTCAGACCAAAGTCTAGATAGTGATTAGGACACTATCAAACCCCAGTCCAGGGCTCAGACACATAAAAGGGGAAAAGGGAATGAGCATTGATTGAGTTTGGGATTCAAAGAATCCAGTTCAGGATCATAGACAGCAAATTGGAGTGCTGTTATGCCCTGAACCATAACTCACATACAAAGGGTAAAGGGTAAGGGGATTCACATAGGAACAATAATGTCAAAGTTGCAGAAAAACAGTAAAGGAAAGCATAACAGAACTAGGATGTGAAACACATAGTGGAGGAGCAGTATTTAAACTAAGATGGACATACCAGTTGCAAAGTAAGAGAATAGCAGAGTAACCACAGCAAGCAAGCAGCAGAAACAACTCAGGTTTTCAGCAGAACACTTGAAGATTCAAGGAGAGCTTAAAGGGTATTTCAGAAAGCAAAGAGGAGAAGTACACAGAACTGGTATGTGTATTTGAGAGAAGAAGGGAGTAGAAAGCAGATTGCCTATTATTGCTTGATTGTTACTTACTCGTTGTTACTGCCCTTTTGAAAAGGGGAGGGCTGAGCCCTTTATATAGTTTTGAAAACAGGTGAGGTAGGCACAAAGGTATAAACATAGAAACTAATCAAATTAGTATCAATTAGGGTAGACAGACTCCTTTAATTAAGGGTCTAGTTCAAACGACTAAAAAGGAAGAGAGAATCAGTTTATTAAGGCTAAATTAAGGTAAAGAGACCATATGGTGCACAAATAAGGTCACATACACAATTGGATATTTAAGGAAAGAGGGCACAGTAGTAAGAATAAGGTATAAGTTTAAAAATCAGTCAAAGGATCTCGGCTCCAGTTGTAAATCACAAAGAGACTGAGATAATTAAGGAAGTAAATAATTCAAACGTTGGTACAAAATCACAGAAGATACAGGATCAATTATTTAAGGAAAACATCAGTAAGGTAAAAGAGGTTCAATCAAGAGAAATTAGTGACGAAATTCTTAGCCTGATTTAAGGAATTTCAAAAATAAAACTTTGAAAGGGAAGCTTATATATAAGCATGCAGTTCAAAACAAAGAAGAACAATGAGAGTTTTTTCCATAATCATAGGCAAATAAGTTCACAAGTTCGATTACAGACTCGTCATGAGTCTGTAAACCTAGGGTTTCAGAGTGAAACCCTAGTGTCTTTCACTTCAAAGAAAAGAAAACCCCCCAAATCTTAGGGTTTCACATGGAGTCGAAGGTGAGGGAATTGTTCAAAGTCACGGAGATAGGCAGATATGCACAAACAGAAGTAAGAGGAAATTACGAGTTTTAAGACGAAGGTAGGCAAGAGCATGATCAACAGAACTCAGAAACAAAATCAAAGCATGAGCTTAAACACATAAGCAAAAGTGAGTCGATAACCTAGGCTAACATGTGAATAAAAGAGGTAAAAGAATCTCCGTAAAAGACAGTAAGAAACACAAGAGCAGGGTTGAACATAACAAGGAATAAAACAACGAGCATGAACACACATAAAAAGAGTAAAAGAATCAGAAACATTTAGAATCCATTTTCAGAAAACACTAAAAATAGGATTCGAACAGTTTTGAAAAGGGAAAATTGGGGAAAACTCTAAAATGGCACACACAGCATAGATCTAGCATAGATCTAGACGAATAAGCGAAAAAGGAACCTCGATTAGGCTAGGGTTTCTGAGAACCCAAAAGGACGAGAAGGCTTGGAAGTCTCGAGAATGGTTCTGAGCTAGCAAGGTCGAATCCAGGCTCGAGAGGCTGAGATACGCCGGAGCAAAGCCGGAAACGACCAAAGAAACTCGAACCGGCCAGGGTCTGGATGAAGACCTTCGAGGTCTAGCCTCGAATCTTCAATGAGCAAGCGTGTGAGAGCAGGAGATGGTGGGTAGAGGTTGTCCATGGCTAGATTAGCCATGGATTCTGGAGGTAGGTGGATATTAGGGTTTCAGAGGTTGAGAGGGTTCGAGAGAGACAAGAGGAACCAGAGGCGACGGATTTTGGAGAATGGGGATAGGGTTAGGGTTGTTTGGGAATTAAAATGGTAAGGAGGAAATGTGGCCGTTGATCATTTTGATCAACGGCCTGGATCAAAAGGGAGCCGGGCGGGTAAAAATAAACGGGCCGTGGGTCGGGTTAATTAAGAAATTGGGTAGGGAATTTTGGGTCTGATTTGGGCTTAAGATTGAGGTTAATTTCGGGCTAAAATTGAAATGCAAAGGGCTAACTCTTAAATAGCCACTTTTCCCTTGTTTTAATTTATAAAAAAATAGCAAAATAATTTCTGGAAATAATCAAATGTGATAAAATGATTAATGAAACATAATTATCAAATTAAAAATACTGGAGTCAATTTTATAAATATAATTACAATTGAATCTTTAAAGAGGCTAGTATTGCAATTATATGCAATTTAGTTTTAAAAATACCAAATGAATTTGTAAAAATATGCAAAAATCATAGCTATGTTTTGATGTAAATATGAGAATAAAATAAATCGTTCACCAAAATGGCAAATTCTGGGAATAATTATTGGATTTTATGGTATAAAAATAGGCAATAAATTGGTTTAATAATCATCAAAAAATATCAAAACTCATGGGTGTGCTTATATATGCACAAATATGCTATTTTGGAAGTATTTTGGGTACGAAAAATACATAGAGAAAAATTGGGTATCAACAATGCCGAATCTGGGGACTTCGTGCCTCATATTTCTGCAAGACAAATAAGGTTAGGCCCTTACCTTCACCGGACTCGACTATTTAATATTAACAATTGGCATAAAGCATTCAGTTCTCCAAATAAATGCACAAAATGTGGTATTGTCCGTTTGGGTTTAAGGAAACCCGGTGGACTTTGGACAAGGCTATCTTAAAAAGTCATTATGCAGACAACATAACTGACTCGACTAGGTTTGACCATGATGCATGCACAATTTAATCAGAGTAAGGTTTCTATGGGATTTTAGACTGGTACCCTTGAGCGGACAACTCAAGGGGGAAAGGCACGGAACCGTCGACTACACCGTTGATCGACTGGTTTTACCGCAAATATGCCTATTCCGGATTTAGGGGGTGATAATATCGGAAGAGCGCAACCACTCATTATAAGCGTTGCTATAGGATTTGTTTGGCACGAGTGGAATATGATGTTGAGCATGATCGTGCAGCAACTAAAGGCATGTTGTCACGTATTTACACGTTTAAGAAAGCAGTAAATACAACAATATCATAATTTAAAGTGGCAATGAAGGAAAGCAGTAAAGGAAAGAAACAAAAAGACAAGTCAGTTTTGCAATCGAAAAGGAAATTGAATGCTTAAAAGAAATAAACAAATAATTGTGCGTAAAGAAGCATAAATTCACAATAATAGTCTGAAATGGTAAAAGCCTAAAAATCCCCAGCAGAGTCGCCATGCTGTCACGCCACCTTTTTCTCGCGAAATCGGGTTTATGACACTTGGAGGGACAACTCATTCCTTTTGAGAACTGGGTTTGAAGAGTTGCCACCTAATGATTAGGTGTGCATTAGGACACCAAAAGAATTCAATTTGAATAACCAGAGATAGGGTAAGGGCTTGAAATTATTCTAAGGGGAAGGTGTTAGGCACTCCTCAGAATCCACTAGTGTGGTTCCCGGCCAGACAATTGTTGTGAATTTGGGTACAATTAACATATAAACAAATAAGGCTCAAATAAGAGGGGATTTCAGCACATAATGGTTTGAAAGTAAACAAGGTTTGCAAGAGCAATTAGAAGAGCTGATTTAAAAAATAAAGAGTTAAAATGCTAAGGAAAAGAAATAAAGAATGAAGGGAGAGGGCTCCTAGGTTTATTAATAATATGGATCACCCCACAATGTCCGGCAATGAGGGGCTACACGTGACATTATCGCGTGGTCATCATATCCATATCTACCCATCCCACCCCGTTAAGGTATTTAAAGCGCGGATTGGTATCGATTACTTAATGCATGCTATTACCCGTCCCAAAGCTATCAGTCCCGGAGGCACTTAGGACTACTAATCCTAAAAGGGAAGGATATTAGGCTTATTTGGAGTTTTAAAGGTAAAATTCTAATACTGCATAGTTGGGGAGACATATAAACATATAAGGCTCAATTATACCTCCTTGCACAGAAAAAAGCACATAATAGCATGTCTTGCACGTACTGCTTAGGTCTGACTAGAATTAAATATGAAGGAGTCTAAAGGATTAGGAAAGATTGGTTTATTACATAATTCAGGACTACATGCTGGTTGTAATAATTAACAGAAGCGGATTCAGTTTTTATTATTACTCTAAGGTTTGCCTAAGTGCTCAGACGGGATCCTATAGGCATGGTATCTATTGAACTCAGAAGGTTGTAAGACAGTAAAGCTCAAAAAATGAATTGTTTGAAATCATAAAAGTGCATGCTTGTTAACATTGGGGGACTTAGATTATCCAAAAGACATGCGAAATTAACAAATTGATTACAGGCTCTGTAGGTGGTGGTATGTATTATTACTGATTTTACGTCCAGCAATGGGTGAAGCGAATCGGATTCATTTAGAAACTCCTATAGGCATGTTTTCTACACGTTGCTGATTTATACACTTATAGACGTGGTTTCTAGATGCAGAACTTGTTTTAAAACATGGTATCTAAATGCAGAAATTGAACCTTATAGACATGGTTTCTAGATGCAGCACTTGTTTTAAAACTTATAAACATGGCATCTAAATACAGAAATTGAACCTTATAGACATGGTTTCTAAATGCAGTTTGAATTATGCAGAATGGCGTTGGAACAATCCTATAGGCATGATTTCTAGGCGGAGTTGAATATGCAGAATTGTAACAATCCTATAGGCATGGATTCTATATGTAGTTGAATATGCAGAATTAGAACAGTCCTATAGGCATGATTTCTACCCTTTGCATGCATAGTTACCCCAACCCTGTTTCACTAGCCAGCCCCGAGTACTTTTTACAAATTATTACAAACCAGAGTAACAAATACATCAGAAAAATACAAAGAAAATAAGTACAACCCTAAAAGGCCTGATTCTTGACTTCCTGCCAGAATTGTGAGATAGACCAACTCAAAGACCAGCAATCCAAAGCCTTTCTCCAATTTGAGTGTGTTAGAGTTCCCTAAGAGCCTCAATGGGACTCCGGGCAGTGCTCACACCCAAATTGTATTACCAGAATAGGGACAAGTGCAGTGTGGAAGTGCCAGCCCTCAAGTGTCCAAGTTCAGAGGGAGCTCAAAGGGTCCCAAGGCAAGGCTCACAAGGCAGAACTTAAGTCTAAGAGAGAGTGCAAGTGAAGAAACAAAGTTTTAAAGAACTAAGAAAGCACAGAAGAGGGGAAGAGGGGCTGGGAAACAATTACAGGATTGAGGATTTCACACAAAGGGGTTCAGGGATTGGGGATTGCAAAGAGCCTATGTACTTAGGCATTAGCTAATCCTGGGCATACACAGCAATAGAGAGTGTTGTTATGCTTGCAAAATCAACAAGAATATACAACATATGATGGTGACATAGAGGTTATGATTCCAGGGGAATCAAGTTCGAGTCATAGACAGTAATACTTAATACTGTCATGCCTCAAACAAACCATTAGCATCAAACACATTTAGGATGCATAGTAGGTGCAGAACAGGCAAAAGGAAATTGCAACATGCTAAAATAAGTACTGAACTAAACACAAGCAATAGGCAGACAAGAGGGTAAAAGTATTAAATAAACACATTGTTGTGATTGCTGAAAATCATAATCAGGACATACCAGTTTCAAAGAGCAAAATACAGTAAAAGCAAGTTGAAGGGCTTGAGAGCAGGCCACAGTAGAAGTAACAAGAGAGAATACTTTTGAGTGTGAGTGTGAGTTCAGAAACTAAGAATGTTCGTGTCTTTGTTAATGGAAAAGCCGGGTATTTATAGTTTGAAAATAGGTAGAAAGTAAGGCAAGAAAATAATTATGGAACTGTGTATCAATTAAAAATCAATCAGTATCAAAGACTTCCTTTAATCAAGGGGTTAAAACCAAACAGTAGTGGACAAAAAACGTTTAAGGAAAGAAATCAAGTAAGAATCTTGTGCAAAGTAGACAATTAGGGGTAAATACATAAGGGTTTAATTAAGGGAAGAATCTTTGAAAGACTCGGTTAACCAAATAAGGTAAGAAAACAAAGTGAAGCTGCAGAATATAGAGGCAATCAGTGCATAGTAAATCAAGGAGTCAGGGATTCAAAATTACTGATTCATGAATAAACAAATAAACCAAGTCAGAAATAGGAGAATCGAAAGGCTAAGGAAAGCTTTCAAATCAACCCAAGAAACATGGAAATCAGTAAACAAGGAAAGAATCAATCAAACTTACACGAGGAGGTCTGAAATCAGCCCACAATTAAGGGTTATTTTGAGAGGGAAATTTAGCCTATAAAGAGTGCATGAACATTAAGCATGCAAGGCTGAATCTATGACAAAGAGAAGTGTCATGCAATCACAAAATCAGTAAGTAGTGGATTATAGGAACATTGTAGTCACCTTAGTAACAGAGAAGAGGGAGTATCCAATAGCATGCAAAAAATGGTCAAGTAAAAGATCTTATAGAGTTTAGCAGGAAGTCAGAATCATACAAAGAAATAAAAGTTGAAACAAAGATTTCGAAACTCTGTCGAGCAGTAGATGAAACAACTTCAGAAACTCAAATAGGTCCAAAGAAATTAGGGTTTCAAAACCAAACAAGTTCAGAGATGAGGAACAAGCAAATCACATAGCAAATAGTCTCAAAACTCGAATGAACCCCCAAATTTTAGGGTTTCTACCATCAATCGAGTATAGAGATGAAAGACTAGAGAATCAGGCAAAAATATCAACAAAGAAAATAAAATCAGAAACCTTAAGAAAGAACTAAGATTTTAACATGCACACTCCAGTAGAAGAACAACATAAAGAAACACAGTAGTACATGCTAAAGATCAGAGAAATTTCTAAACAACTTAACAAAACCCTAAATCGAAAAAGATAAGGGCTCTGAAGGTAAAATTTTGAAAGAAACTTTGAGAAAACATTTAAAAGCTTAGAGAAAACACAGATCTACAATGGATCTAAAAGAATCAGAGGAACCTCGAAGGTTAGGGTTTCAGAAGAACCCAGATGGTGAGAAAAGCTTGGAAGGTCATTGATCTGAGCAGGAAAAGCCAAGAGCCAGGCTTGAATAGCCATTGCTGGCCGGAACAAGGTCAAAGATGGTCGGAAACAGTCATAAAACTGAAAGCATCCGAGGTCTGGACCAAGCTTCTTCAAAGTCTGGTCTTGAAACCATAAAAATCGAGCATGTAGGAGTCACATGAGGCAGATACAGGCCTTTAATGGCTTTGGAAGCCATTGATTCAGGCGATTTTAGTGTGGTGTTAGAAGGCGGCGGCTAGGTTTGAGAGAGAGTTTAGGAGAAGGGGGGATTCAAGGGCGGCTATCGGTGAGAAACGATTAGGGTTTGGGGGGTAATGGGGAATTAAAAAGGAAAGGTTAAATGGTGTCCGTTGATCATTTTGATCAACGGCCTAGGTTGAATGGGGATCCGGGCAAGTTATTTTAAAAGGGTCGTGGGTCTGGTAGATTAGGATTTGGGCTGGGTAATTGGGTTTTGGGATTGGGTCCAATTGGGGTGCCAAATCAGGCTAAAAATTGAAATGAAAATGGGCTAATATTTAAATAGCCATTTTTCCCTTGTTTATTTTATAAAAATAGTAGAATAATTTCTAAAAATAAATTAAAGGTACTGAAATGATTAATGATACGTAATTATCAAATTAAAAATACTGGAGTCAATTTTGTAATTATAAACACAATTAAACCTTAAAAGAGGCTAATATTGCAATTATATGCAATTAGCTTTTAAAATACTAAATAAATTTGTAAAAGATGCGCAAAAATTATGTTAGCTATATTTTAGTGTAAATATGAGAATCCAATAAATGAATTACCAAAATGATAATTTTGAGAATAATTATTGGGTTTTTCTTGATAAAATAAGGCAATAAATTGATCTAAATTTTTTTTAAAAATTAGGAAAAATAATAAAACATTGGGACATACTTATATATGCATATACATGCTATTCTGAAGGTATTTTGCATATTAAAAAAAAATACAGGAAAAAATTGGGTATCAACATGTAGATGTTATGGAATAAATTCAAGCTATTCTGGAGCTTTGAAGTCTGAGTAAAAGCCCAAGGATTAAGTTGGGATCGTGTTCGCGGATCAACGGATGAGAGTGCACTTTAAGAACAAAATGAAGAATCGAGCAGGCATACTGCACATGGTCCAGTAAAATGCACATAACATTTTGCTCAGAAATCCGTTTGGGCTCCACAATATATCGTTGGAAAGTGATTTAAAAGGGCTACAACTTTCATATTTTACATTTTTCCCAAATTCCCAACTGATACCACCCAGGTGCGTGATCGCGCACTGGGAGCGCATGTGGGGTAGAACTTTGTAATAGTGCGCGACCAAGTGCGCGAGCACACTTCCAGGTGCGCGGCTGCGCATGTCCAACTTCGGAAAAGTATCCTATTTCGCGTAGGAGAAGGTGTTTTATTTTGGGCCCGACCTACTTGGTATATATACATGGAAAAATGGTATTTTTGGAATTTTGACATACCTAAGATCTAAGGAGGCTAAGAAAAAGTTAGAGAAGAAGAGCACAAGGAATCCATCATTCAATCCCAACTTAAGACAAGGGTTTGGATTGTTTCATATTTTTCTTTACATTAAACATAATTGTGATGAATTACTCCACGTCTATGGAGTAGTTCTCCTTAGGGTTTGATGGATTTGGTATTTTGACAATTGTTTGTGGATTATAACCCTACTTTATGTATTGAATTGTTTTGGATGTTTTAATTATTTCATATATATTCACAAGTTCATGCAATCAATAGAGGCATATAGTAGGATATAATCTTGTGTTTAGTCACTTATTGCACTCTAATTTACTGAGTTGAGTTTGAGCTTTAATCGCCAGTGTTTTACACTAATTGTGTGTTTTATGCCTTGTATGAGTAATTCTGATCTATATAGATGTTATGGAATGAATTAAATCTATTTTGGAGCTTTGAAGTCTGATTAAAATCCCAAGGATTAAGTTGGGATCGTGTTCGGGGATCCACGGATGATAGTGCACATTAAGAACGAAACGAAGAATCGAGTAGGCATACTGCGCATGGTCCAGTAAAATACACATAACTTTTCGCTCAGAAATCCGTTTGGGCTCCAAAATATATTGTTGGAAAGATATTTAAAAGGGTTACAACTTTCATGTTTTACGTTTTCCCAAATTCTCAATTGATACCACCCAGGTGTGCGATCGCGCACTGGGCGCGCATGTGGGGCAGAACTTTGTAAAAGTGCGCAAGCACACTTCCAGGTGCGCGGCCGCGCACGACCAACGTCGAAAAAGTATCCTATTTTGCGTCGAAGAAGGTGTTTTCGTTTGGCCCCGACCCTACTTGGTATATATAAATGGAAAAAGGGTATTTTTGGGACTTTTGACACATCTAAGACCTAAGAGGCTAAAGAAAAGTTGCAGAAGAAGAGCAAAAGGAATCCATCTTTCAATCCCAACTCAAGACAAGGGTTTGGATTGTTTTATGTTTATTTTTACTTTAAACTTTATTGTGATGAATTACTCCATGTCTATGAAGTAGTTCTCCTTAGGGTTTGATGGATTTGGTGTCTTGACAATTGTTTGTGGATTATAACTCTAGTTCATATATTAAATCATTTTGGATGTTTAATTGTTTCATCTATATTCACTAGTTCATGTAATCGAGAGACGCATAACTTATGATATTTTTGTGTTATATTTTGTTGGGTAAATCAATTAATTCTGCTTAGTAATCAAAATAGACAAGTTGAATTGTTGATTAACCTAGTTAGGAGAATAATCGAAAGAGGTTTTCCTAATGACCGATCCATTACAAATTCTTACATATCTTCACCGAGCTTAATTTAGTTCATATTGTGAGGTTGAAACTTAATCAAGAGAAGAGTTTCTGCTGACTGTGTGAACAAATAATTGAGTGAATTCGAGAGACTCACTTAACATTAGAAGTGAATTATCTAGAGTTAAGTCTCAAATATTTGTCTTGCACCTATCATATCAAGCCTATTTTCTCCCATTGATATCTTCCCTTACTCATTACTTGCTTTGATTGTCATTAGCCAATAGTTTAGAATCTTAGTAAATTTTAGTTTTAAATCACATAAATATCAACTATTGATCATCTTGAATAGCAATCTAGCTACAAATTATCATAATAATTGTTTATCCCTATGGATACGATATTATATTTACTATATTCGATTAGCGAGCATAGTTAAGTGTGTGTTTTGCGCTCGTCAAATTTGGCGTCGTTGCTGGGGAGAAGAAATCAATAGTGTTTGAAATAGTTTGTAGTGCTAATTCAGGAATTTTTCTTTTTTGTTGTATCTTTTTCTTTTTACGCTTGGTGTTTTTTAACTGTGCGCAGGCTATAGGTTTAGATTGGTGCATGACTCTATCTTCTGGAAAGAAGTGCAACTATCCGAACCAGAAATTGAGAAACAACTACGATAGTTAAGGAAGGAAAGAAATCTCCATGAAAATATAGAGAAGGTTGGGCAATCCTCAACCCAAGAAATTATGGCTGGAGATGATAATAATGTGGATTTGGTTGCGAAAGAGGGAGCCCAACTCAAAGAGAAAGCTGCAACGGATGTTGAAGAAGCAGCACTTATAGATGCACAAATTGCTTATGAGGAGGAGAGGGCTCAAAGAATGGCTCAGAATCAACCCTTGGGTGCAGACCAGTTCGAAAACATAGCTCCCGGCCAAGGGAGACCACTTGGCGATTATGCGAGACCGGTCTACAACCAAGGCTTATCAAGTGTGTGACCTCCTCCAATTGCAGCTAATAATTTTGAGCTGAAGCAAGGGTTGCTCCAAACTCCTCAAAACAGTTGTATCTTCAGAGGAAAGATGAACGAAGATCCAAACAATCATCTGATGGACTTCGAGGAGATTATGAACACCTTTCAGTACAATGGTGTTTCACAAGATGCAGTTTACTTAAGGGCATTCCCCATTCACACTCAAGGATGATGCCAAGCACTGGCTTCGAAGCTTGCCCCAGGGATCAATTAGAACATGTGAAGAGATGACCAGAAAATTTCTCGCTAAATATTTCTCCTCAGCTAAAACGGGCAAGTTTAGAAGAGAGATCCATAACTTCTGCCAGAACGAGATTGAAAAGGTGTTTGAAGCTTGGGAGAGATTTAAGGAGATTGTGCGAAAGTGTCAACATAGTGGAATTGAACTCTGGATGTAACTCCAAGACTTTTGGGATGGATTGATACCGGCATCACGGAGAACATTAAGTAATACAGCTGGAGGCCCGTTGATGAATAAGACTCCAGATGAGATAGTCACTATTCTTTATGAGTTATCTGAAGATGCAAATCAGTGGCCCTCTGAAATCGCTGAAAGAAGAAGATCAACTGGTGTTCACCAGGTTGATGCTAACACATTGGTGCAGGTACAGCTTGATGCCATGATAAAAGAAATAAGGAAGCTGACCTTAGCTTCGATACATGAGCCTCATGCAGCATGTGCCATATGTGGAAGAGGACACCGTACTCATGAGTGTCAAGCCTCAACTAAGGAAGTTAATGCTGTGGGTAATTATAACTTCAGTGCAATGGGTCAGAAGCACCCTGGTTTTCATGGAGTTCACCTAGGGGTACAAAAATGCATGGCAACAAAATAACTCTAGATTTCAAGGAGCTCCTTGTTTGGTGAATTAGCCAAGGCTGCAGTATAAGCCTCAAAAATCAAATCAGTCTGGATTAGAAGATCTTATGAAGTCCTTCATTGTCAAGACAGATGAGAGGCTAGATGCTCATGGTGCAGCTATCAAAGAACTTGGGATAGGTTTGCGTAACTTGGGATAGGTTTGCGTAACTTGGAGAGACAAGTGGGACAAATCACAACTATATTGTCTGAGAGAATCCCATGTACTCTGCCAGCTGATACGGAGAAGAATCCCAAAGAATTGGTAAATGTTGTGACCTTGAGAAGCGGGCAAGTGTTGAAAGAACCCACCCCAGTTCAAAAAGAGGTTGTGCCTGAAAAAGAAAGTGGGAGGAGCTAAAAATTGAAGATGCTAAGTTCACAAATGCGAGCTTATGCCAAGTTCTTGAAGGAGATCCTAATAAAGAAGAGGAAGATAGAAGAGACCTCAGTGGTCAAACTCAAAGAGCATTGCAGTACAATCTCGCAAAATAAATTCCCATAAAAGTGTGGATATCCAGGGAGTTTTACGATACCTTGCTCTTTAGGCACTCTTAACTTTGATAAATCTTTATGTGATTCTCGTGCCTCAATTAATCTAATGCCATTGTCTATTTGCAGGAAACTGGAGGAGGAGATTGGAGAAATAAGTTCGATGCCAATATCTTTGCAGCTGGAAGACCAAACGACTATAACACCCGAGGGGATAGTAGAAGATGTTTTGGTGCGGGTGGATAAGTTCGTATTTCTTGTAGATTTCATAGTGGTGAATATGGAGGAGAACAAGTAGGTCCCACTCATCCTAGGAAGACCATTTTTAGCAACGGGGAGAGCTATACTGGATATACATGATAGAAAACTCATGCTTAGAGTGGGTGAGGAGATGGTGACGTTGGAGATGAATGTAGCAACTGGAGTGAAAAAAGAGAAGCCAGCTGCAAGTGTTGAGTGGAAGGTGAAGGGCGTGAAAGAGAAGGCTGCGGTTAGTGAAAGAGATAAGTGTGGGTGTACCCCAAGAAGGCTGAGAAGAAGCTGTCTGCGTGGATATGTGCACTAGTTCGGGCGCGCGGAATGGAGCTCGATTTTGATTCAGACCCCGACTAGAGATTCAAGGAAGTTTCCTCTACCGTATGCTTTTTAATTTTGTGTCATGGGGACATGCCACAACTTAAAGTGTGGGGTGGGGGATAATTGTATGTTGTATGTATATATGTTACTTTTGCTTTGTAGTAGTTAGAATTTTTTTCTATAAAAACCATAAAAACTTCAAAAATTTTGACTTTTCCCGACAATGGATATCATTCGAAGGGTTTCTTGAGGGATTAAAGTCGAAAGGAAAAGACAAAAAGATTTTCTTTTGTTAGGTAGTGTAATAATTCCCCCTTGATTTTTTCTTGTGCCACGGTTCTTTTCCAAGGGTTGTGTTTGAACCGGGTGTAGATAGTTTTTATTTTTAGTTCATAGTAGGAAACCTTGTGCTATGATGTGAATTGAAACAATATCTCTTGACTTTGTTATTCTTTGAGAATAGAGAGTGTTTTAGTTGTGATGCTTAGACTCAGTTTTTCACTCTCGTAGAAGTACCTTAATTTGTATGATCTTAACGGTTCTTAACTGCTTGACTAGAGTGTCTTGATGAGTCCAATCCTGAGTGAGTTATGTGCCATGTGTGTGTGAGGTTTTTGTAGAATTCTGTGCATTGCATTTGATGTCTAAAATTTGCCCCGTGTGTTTGCAAAGCAAAATAGTAAGTTTTATTCAGACTTGGAAGTGATATAGGCATTTCTTTGTTGAGCCAGTTCTATGCTATTACCCACCTAATCGTTATGTATCTTAGTTGATCCCCTTGAGCCTGTAATCTTAGTTCTTTGGCAACCACATTACAAGCCTTACCCATTTATTTGAATTGACCATCTATTTGAACTTTGTACCTCTCATGAGCACTTGTAATTGTTATGAACTTTGTAAAAGTTGAAGTGCAGGGTGGTTGGTTTGGCTTGTGAGTGGAACTAATGAAATAAGGAGAAAGGTGCACTGTTTTGAAAAAGTAAGACCCACTTGAATTGAAAAAGAAAGAAAAAAATAGTTGTATTGTTGTGAACGAGATTAATTGATAAGTGGTAACTCTTGATGTAATTGTGCTTAAATAATTTGGGAGTTTATGTATATTGATCTGAAGGTGGAGTTTTTGTTTTACATAAGTGTAGGGTTTTGAATGTTAAAGTGTATGTATTAAAGTTCTTAGGGAGGTGTAGTCACTCTTATATCTTAATGTATCATACCCATTCCACAGCCTACACTACAACCAGTAAAAGTCCTACTTGATCCTTGACTGAATGAGCTTGAAATAGTAGAGTAGTACACTAAGGGCAAGCCTATGGTTTATCCTTTGTGGCATATGAATGTTGTTTCTGAGTGAGTGAATTCTTTCTATCTTGAGTTCCTGATTGTTCTAAATTTTATTTTGTGTGGAACTACTCTCTATTGTTATGTGAGCGCACATGATTCATGAAGGAAAGGTAATGTCGTTGACCTCGGTATTAGAGTAAGTAAGTAATTTGTGAATAATGTGTTGGTACTAGTGAGTCATTTCTTGAGGTGAAGATGTTACACGATTGTGCTTAATCTATTTTAAATATTCTTGGTGTGATGAGTTGGAGAGTTGCTTAATAAGGTCGTGTCTATATGAAATGTAGTTTGATTGCTCGAGGGCGAGCAATGGTTTAAGTTTGGGGTGTTGATGGTAGGATATAATCTCGTGTTTAGTCGCTTATTGCACTCTAATTTACTGCACCTTAGTTGAGTTTGAGCTTTAATCACAGTGTTTTACACTAATTGTGTGTTTTATGCCTTGTAGGAGTGATTTCGATCTATATAGATGTTATGGAATGAATTCAATCTAAAGTCTGAGTAAAATCCCAAGGATTAAGTTGGGATCGTATTCGGGGATCAACGGATGATAGTGCACTTTGAGAACGAAACGAAGAATCGACCAAGCATACTGCGCATGGTCCAGTAAAATGCACATAACTTTTCGCTCAGAAATCCGTTTGGGCTCCAAAATATATTGTTAGAAAGATATTTAAGAGGGTTACAACTTTCGTGTTTTACATTTTCCCAAATTCCAACCTGATACCACCCAGGTGCGCGATCGCGCACTGGGTACGCATGTGGGTAGAACTTTGTAAAAGTGCGCGAGCACACTTCCATGTGCGCGGCCGCGCACGTCCAACACCGAAAACGTGTCCTATAGCGTAGAAGAAGGTGTTTTTATTTGGCCCCGACCCTACTTGGTATATATAAATGGAAAAAGGGTATTTTTGGGACGTTTGACACATCTAAGACCTAAGGAGGCTAAAGAAAAGTTGGAGAAGAAGAGCAAAAGGAATCCATCATTCAATCCCAACTCAAGACAAGGGTTTGGATTGTTTTATGTTTATTTTTACTTTAAACTTAATTGTGATGAATTACTCCATGTCTATAGAGTAGTTCTCCTTAGGGTTTGACGGATTTGGTGTTTTGACAATTGTTTGTGGATTATAACTCTAGTTTATGTATTGAACCATTTTGGATGTTTAATTGTTTCATCTATATTCACTAGTTCATGTAATCGAGAGAGGCATAACATGTATTATTTTTGTGTTATATTTTGTTGGGTAAATTCATTAATTCTGCTTAGTAATCGAAAGAGACTAGTTGAATTATTGATTAACCTAGTTAGGAGAATAATCGAAAGAGGTTTTCCTAATGACCGATCCATTACGAATTCTTGCATATCTTCACCGAGCTTAATTTAGTTCATATTGTGAGGTTGAAACCTAATCGAGAGAAGAGTTTCTGCTGAATGTTTGAACAAATAATTGAGTGAATTCGAGAGACTCACTTAACATTAGAAGTGAATTATCTAGAGTTAGGTCCCAAACATTTGTCTTGCACCTATCATATCAACCATATTTTCTCCCATTGATATATTCCCTTACTCATTACTTGCTTTGATTATTATTAGCCAAAAGTTTAGACTCTTAGTAAATTTCAATTTTAAATCACATAAATCTCAACTGTTGATCATCTTGAATAGCAATCTAGCTACAAACTACGATAATAACTGTTTAACTCCAATCCCTGTGGATACGATATTATAATTACTATATTCGACTAGCGAGCATATTTAAGTGTGTGTTTTGCGCTCGTCAACCTCAACTGGAGAACCTTCCTGTCAACAATGGCAACTGGCTCATAACCTAGGCTCTCATCTAGCTGAACGTGTTGTAGTCTAACACATGCGACCTATCAGCATGATACTTCCGGACCATAGACACATGGAAAACCAGGTGAACTCCCGATAGACTGGGAGGCAAAGCAAGTTCGTAAGCAACCTCCCCAACTCGTCTCAACACCTCAAATGGACCTATAAACCTTGGGCTCAACTTGCCCTTCTTCCCGAACCTCATGATTCCCTTCATCGGCGAGAATTTCAAGAGAACCTTCTCGTCCACCATAAATGATAAATCACGCGCCTTCTGATCCGCGTAACTCTTACGTCTGGACTGTGCTGTGCGAAGTCGCTCCTGAATCAACTTTACCTTCTCCAAGGCATCCTTCACCAAATCTGTACCATATAACCTAGTCTTGCCGGGCTCGAACCATCCGATGGGCGAACGACATCGCCGACCATACAAAGCCTCAAATGGAGCCATATTAATGCTGGACCGATGACTGTTATTATAAGCAAACTCGGACAAAGGCAAGAATCGATCCCACTGCTCTTTGAAGTCAATCACACATGCTCTGAGCAAATCCTCCAAGATCTGAACCGTTCGCTCCGACTGCCCGTCGATCTGCTGGTGAAAGGCTGTGCTGAGCTCTACCCGGGTCCCCAACTCGTTCTGAACTACCCTCCAGAAGTGCAAAGTGAACTGAGGGCCTCTATCTGAAATTATGGAAACAGGAAGACCATGCAACCGAACAATCTCCTCAATGTAAATCTGGGCCAATCTCTCTGAAGAATACGTAGTCACCACCGGAATGAAGTGTGCCGACTTGGTCAACCTGTTGACAATAACCCAAACTACATCAAACTTCCTTGAGGTCCACGGTAACCCAACTACGAAGTTCATAGTGATGCGCTCCCATTTCCACTCATGTATAATCATCTGCTGGAGTAGGCCACCTGGCCTCTGGTGCTCATACTTAACATGCTGGCAATTTATACATCTCGCCACATACTCAACTATGTCCTTCTTCATCCGCCGCCACCAATAATGCTACCTCAGGTCGCGATACATCTTCATAGCACCTGGATGAATAGAATACCGAGAACTATGTGCCTCCTCTAGAATCTTTCCCTCAACCCATCAATATTAGGAACACATAGACGACCCTGGAGTCGCAAAACACCATCCTCACCGATAGTAACCTCCTTGGTACCACCCTGTAGTACCGTCTCCCTAAGAACCAACAAGTGCGGTTCATCAAACTGTTGATCTGCTCGAATAATGAAGACTGAGCAACGACGCATGCAAGAACTCGACTGGGCTCTAAAATATCTAACCTCACAAGTCTGTTAGCCAAGGACTGAATGTCCAAAGCTAATGGCCTCTCCTCTGTAGAAATGAATGCCAAACTACCCATACTCTCCGCCTTTCTACTCAAGGCATCCCCAACCACATTCACCTTGCCCGGATGAAAAAGGATGGTAATATCGTAATCTTTTAGTAACTCAAACCACTTGATCCCTCTGCTTGAACAAATGTTGCAAGCTGCGATGATCGGTGTAAACGTCACAGGACACCCCATAAAGATAATGCCTCCAGATCTTGAGAGCATGAACTATCGCGGCCAAGTCCAAATCTTGCACGGGGTAATTCTTCTAGTAGGGCTTCAGCTGACGTGAAGCATATGCAATAACTCGCCCCTCCTACATCAATACACAACCCAGGCCAACGCGTGAAGCGTCGCAATATACAGTATACATCCCTGAATCGGAAGGCAACAATAGAACTAGTGCCGTAGTCAAAGCTGTCTTGAGCTTCTGAAAGCTCTCCTCGCAATCATCGGACCACCAGAAAGGAGCACCCTTCAGGGTCAATCTAGTCAAAGGTGCTGCAATAGATGAGAAGCCCTCCACAAATCGGCGATAATAACCTGCTAACCCCAAGAAGCTCCTGATCTCAGTCGCTGTGGTAGGACGAGGCGAACTCTGAACTACCTCGACTTTCCTGGGATCTACCATAATACCCTCGCCTCATACAACATGCCCCAAGAACGCCACAGAATCTAACCAGGACTTGCACTTGGAGAACTTAGCATATAGCTTCTGTTCCTACAAAATCTGAAGCACCACTCTCAAACGCTGCTCGTGCTCCTCCATGCTACGCGAGTAGATCAATATGTCATAAATGAAGACAATGACAAACGAGTCAATTTATGGCCTGAACACCCAGCTCATCAAATCCATAAACGCCGCCGGGGCGTTACTCAAGCCCAAGGACATCACCAGAAACTCATAGTGGCCATATCTAGTCCGGAAAGCCGTCTTCGGAACATCGGAGTCACAAATCATCAACTAATGATACCCCGATCTCAAGATGATCTTAGAGAACACCCTGGCACCCTGCAACTGGTCAAACAAATAATCAATACGCGGCAATGGGTACTTTTTCTTAATGGTAACTTTGTTCCGCTGGCGGTAATCAATGCACATCCGTATAGTCCCATCTTTCTTCTTCAGGAACAAAACTGGTGCACCTCAAGGCGATACACTTAGTATGACGAAACCCTTTGCTAGTAACTCCTCAAGTTGTTCCTTCAACTCCTTTAATTCTTTCGGAGCCATGCGGTACGGTGGAATAGAGATAGACTGGGTACCTGGAGCCAAATCAATGCAGAAATCGATATCACGATTTGGTGGCATACCTGGTAGATCAGAAGGAAATACATCGGAGAACTCCTGAACCACGGGACTGAATCAATTGCCGGAGTCTCTGCAACTATATCCCGAACATAAGCTAGATAAGCCAAATAATCTTTCTCGACCATGTGTCGAGCCTTCATAAAAGAGATAATCTGACTAGGTGCACTGACAGATGAACCCTTCCACTCCAGTCTAGGCAACTCTGGCATCGCCAAGGTAACAGTCTTGGCATGGCAATCAAGGACGGTATGATATGCAGACAACCAATCCATGCCCAGGATGACCTCAAAGTCGGTCATATAAAGCAACAGAAGATCCGCTCTAGTCTCATAACCACATAAAGTCACGATACAGGACAAGTAGATCCGATCCACAACAATAGAAGCGCCCACTAGCGTGGACACATATACAAGAGTACCCAAGGACTCGCGAGGAACACCTAGAAAATAAGAAAACAGAGAATGAATATGTAGACCCTGGATCAAATAGTACCGAAGCATCCCTACCGCAAATAGAAATAATACATGTGATCACGACATCTAAGGATACCGCATCTGGTCTAGCTGGAAAAGCATAGAACCTAGCTGGAGCGCCAACTGATTGGCCTCCACCTCTAATACGACCCCTACCCACCTGCCCTCTGCCTCTGGGCGGCCGGACGGCTGGTGCGGCAGCTAGTGCTGTAATCATGGGCCGATGACCCTGATGTACTACCTTGCCCCGAAGTCTGGGACAAAACCTCTTCATGTGGACAAGATCCCCGCACTCATAACAACCCCTCGGAATGGTGGAATGCTGACCTAAAGTCTGACCCTGATGGCCTGAACATCCACTAGAGGAACCCTGAATAGTTGGTGGACGGTAGGAACTCTCTAGAATGGCGCTGAAATATGGCCGCATTAGAGCACCCCGAGGAGGCGGCGGTGCTGGATATATATGGTCCTGCTAGACTGACCCCTCACAAACTGACCTCTGCCCCCAGATGGAGCACCACTGAACCCTCTAGAATATTGAAGCCTTTTGTCCCACAGCATCTGCTCTCGACTCAGCTGATGTACACCCAATTTTATCAAAACCTAAGTTTTTTAACTAATCCCATAATTTCTACAATTTTACATGTTAAATCTACCCACAATCTATGTATTAAACTTACAATAGGTAGGAATTACTTAACTGAAAGTGCTAGGTGGAAACCCCTCTTCAAAGAGCTCAAAAATCGCCCAAGATGTGAAAGAAATGAAATAAAATAGCCTAAGTCCCGACATTAAATGAACCTCACTGCCCAGGCATGCCTTCTCCACGATCACGGAAAAGCCATCACAATCGCGAAGGCAATATGCCCAGGGCCCAGAAGAATGGCCATCGCGAACGCAAGGAACCACACGCGAACGCAAAGGATGGCAAGCCTGAGCTTCGCGAACACGGGGTCCAGCTCGCGAACGCGAAGAAAAAGAAGCTCACCCCCCACCCCCCAGGCCCATCTCCTTACGCGAACGCGGGCACGCGAACGCGGGCACACGAACGCGGAGGCCACAAGTCCCAGACCTTCGCGAACGCGGGCAAGGGGCCGCGAACGCGTAGAGCAAATCTCATCCCCTCCAATTTTCCTTCTCTGCAAACGCGACACAGCCCTCACAATCGCGAAGAAGGAAACCAGAACCAGCACACCATATTTTTGGAACTTAGCTCCGAGCGGTTTGAAACTCATCCGAGCCACCTAGGACACCGTCCAAGTGCACCAACAAATCCATAAATATAATACGGACCTGCTCAAACTCTCGAAACGCGTAAAATAACATCAAAACTAAGAATCACACCCCAAAACTAAATTGAATCAAATTATGAACTTCACGTTTTCAACTTGGTCCGAACGCGCCGAATCATACTTAGACTACTCGGAATGACACTAAATTTTGTGTGCAAGTCACAAATCACCATACTAAACTATTCCCAAACTCGGAATCCCAAAGGGACCTCGATAACACCAAAACCTACTTCAAACCAAATTTAAAGAACTTTAAAACCTTCGATGCACCAACTTTCAACTTTGTGCGCCGAAATGCTCCCAGGTCATCCGAAACCCGATTCGAACATACGCCCAAGTCCAAGATCATCATACAAACCTATTGGGATCGTCAAATCCCGGTTCCGAGGTCGTTTACTCAAAATGTTAACTCAAATCAAACTTAACCCTTTTAAGCCAATATTAAGGAACTAAGTGTTCCGATTTCAGCCTGAACCCTTTCAAACCCGAACTAACCACCCCCACAGGTCATAAAACAGTAATAGCACATACGAGGAGTCTTAATTAAGGAAACATGGATCTAGAAAGCAAAACGACCGGTCGGGTCGTTACAACTATCCTCCCTTATTCCACCATAATAATATCAATAATAAATAAATAAATATGTTGCAGCGCGCAATCCGATCCCACCATATAATAAGAATCAATATCATAATTCACCCTTATTTTACCGTATCAATCCACCCTTAATTTACCTGTTGTGGCACGCAACCCGATCCCACCGTACAATATGAATAAATCAATAAGTGCATTTAATTTAACAACTTAAATCACAAGAGTCCTCTAGGAGTAATGGATATGAAGCAGAAACAGAAAGGAAATCTTGTCTCAAATCAAGAATCCACTATAATGAATACTAAACAGCAAGACAATCCAATAAATGACAACTAGGGCTACAAGTAAGTCATTTAAGGCAAGTAGCAGTAAGTCATGAAAGCAGGGGGAAATCTAACATTTTAACACGAGAATAATAAGCGACAAGTAGCAAGTAAAGGCATAGGAAGCATTTAAAGCACGTAATAGTTAAGGCATGGAAGGAAATAATTAATGAAATGCGAAGAATCAGGGAAACATGTAATTAGTCGGCGTATAAGCACTCGTCACCTCGCATATACGCCGCAACACATGAATTTCACATAACACATAGTTTAAGGGTTCCTAATTCCCTCAAATCAAGGTTAAACCCAACACTTACCTCACTCTGCAGTTAACTCAGAGCTCTACCGGGGCCTTTCATCTAGAATCTGCCTCCAAACCAATCGTATCTAACCACAATCGAATCGATAATATTAAATAATGCTAAGGGAATCAATTACAATACATAAAGTTAGGATTTTTAAACTTATCCCCAAAAGTCAACCCCGGGCCCACTTGGTCAAAACCCGAGATTTGGACCAAAACCCATTTATCCATTCACTCCCGAGCCTGATTATGTAATTAGTTTCGAAATCCGATCCCAAATTAAGGTCTAAATCCCGAATTTGTAAAAATAAACCCAATTCTTCCTAAATCCCTAGTTTTCTACCATGGAAGAACAAGATTAAGGCTAGAAATTAATGGGTGATGATAGAAATGGAAGAAAATGAGTTAAAGTATACTAATCTATGAATTGGTGTTGAGATTTCACCTCCAAATCGCCTCTAGGCCGAGCTCTAATGAAAAGATTATGAAAAATGGGTGAAATCCCATTTTTGAAATATTTAAGGTATGTACGTCGGGTCTTCATCGTGTTCGCCAGAGACCTGCCGCGTCCGCGATGCACAGCGGCCAGAATGGCCTTCGCGTTCGCGAGAAGTGCTCTGCGTTCGCGATGGTTCTTCCCCCTGACCATCGCGTTTGCGACCCAGGGTCCACGTACGCGTAGCTCTCCAATCCAGTCCTCCCCTCCCCCCCAAGACCTTAATGGTTCGCGTTCGCGGAGGGGCAGTCGCGTTCGCGAAGGGCAAGCCCCCCTCCACTTCGGGTTCGCGACTAAGACCCCGAGTTCGCGAAGAACAATCTCCTCCCTTATCCCAAACAACCCTTCGCGATCGTGGTACATTCTTCGCGATCGCGAAGAAGAAGACACCAGAAACCAGCAGAAGCCAAAACCAGCATTTTCCTTAAGTTCCAAAACACCCTAGCCTATCCGAAACTCACCCAAGCCCTCGGGGCTCCAAATCAAATATGCACACAAGTCCAAAAATATTATACGAACTTGTTCGCACGATCAAAATACCAAAATAACGCCTAGAACTACGAATCGAACACCAAAATGAATGAAATTTTCAATGAAACTTAAGAACTTTCAATTTTTCAACCGGGCGTCTGAATCACGTCAAATCACTTCCGTTTTGCACCAAATTTTGCAGACAAGTCATGAATACAGTAATGGACCTATACTAAGTTCTGAAACCAAATTCCAGACCCGGTATCAACAAAGTCAAACATCAGTCAAATATATAAATTCTTTAAACCTTTAAATTGCAAATTTTCAACAAATTGCGATAACTCGAGCGAAGGACCTCCGAATATGATTTCGAGCATATGCCCAAGTCCCAAATCATAATACGGACCCACCGGGACCGTCAAAAAATGGATCCGGGTCCATTTGCTTAAAACGTTAACCGAAGTCAACTCAAATGAATTTTAAGGCACGAATTTATATTTTGATAAATTTTTCACATAAAAGCCCTCCGGAAGGAGACAAGAACTGCGCATGCAAATTGAGAAAGGCTAAAAGGATCTGCTTGAGGTTTTGAAACATAAAGTTAAGGGTTAAAGCTCTAGAGTACCTATCGGGTCATCATATTCTCCACCTCTAAACAAACATTCATCCTCGAACGGACATAGAAAAGTACCTCGACTGGTGAAAAGGTGTGGATATCTACTCCACATGTCCGACTCGGACTCCCAAGTGGCTGCCTCGATCAGCTGACCTCTCCAATGCACTCGAACTGAAGGAAAACTCTTTGACCTCAACTGTCGAACCTTCCGGGCTAGAATAGCCACCGGCTCCTCCTCATAAGTCAAATCCTTGTCCAACTGGACTGAACTGAAATCTAACACATGGGACAGATCACCGTGATACTTCTGGAGCATGGAAACATGGAACAGCGGATAGACTGCTGACCAACTAGGTGGCAATGCGAGCTTGTAGGTCACCTCACTCTGAAGAATCTCAAAGGGTCTGATATACCTAGGGCTCAACTTGCCCTGCTTATCGAACCTCATCACACCCTTCATGGGTGAAACCTGGAGCAATACTCTCTCTCCAACCATGAATGCAACATCACGAACTCTTTGGTCGGCATAACTCTTCTACTTAGACTGAGTTATGCGAAGTCAATCCTAAATAATCTTGACCTTATCCAAGGCATCGTGTACTAAATCTATACCCAACAACCGAGCCTCTCCCGGCTCGAACCACCCAACTGGCTAACGGAACCGCCTCCAATATAATGCCTCATAGGGAGCCATCTGAATGCTCGACTGGTAGCTGTTGTTGTAGGCAAACTTAGCAAGTGGCAAGAACTAATTCCAAGAACCCCCGAAATCCATAACACAAGTGCAAAGCATGTCCTCCAATATCTGAATAGTGCGCTCGGACTGTCCATCTTTCTGGGGATGAAATGTTGTGCTCAACTCAACCTGCATGCCCAACTCACGCTGTGCTTTCAGAAGTGCGAGGTGAACTGTGTACCTCAATTGAAAATGATAGATACGGGCACACCGTAAAGACGAACGATCTATCGGATATAGATCTCAGCCAACCGCTCTGAAGAATAGGTAACTGCCATAGGAATGAAATGTGCTAACTTGGTTGGTATGGACATAATGACCCATACCACGTCGAACTTCCTCTGAGTCCGTGGGAGTCCATCGATAAAATCCATAGTGATACGCTCTCACTTTCACTCAGGAATCTATAACTTCTGAAACAAACCACCAGATCTCTGATGCTCATACTTGCTGAGAATTTAGACACCGAGCTATATATGCAACTATATCCTTCTTTATCCTTCTCCACCAAAAAATGTTGCCGCCAGTCTTGATACATCTTGGCGTCACCTGGATGAATAGAATACAGGGAACTATGGGCCTCCTCAAGAATCAACTCATGAAGTCTATCTACATTGGGCACACAAATACGACCCTGCATCCTCAAAACCCCATCATCTCCAACAGTAACATGTTTGGCGCCACCGTACCGCACTGTGTCCCTAAGGACAAGAAAATGAGGGTCATCATACTGTCGCTCTCTGATGCACTCATACAAGGAAGATCAAGCAACTGTACAAGCTAGAACACGACTGGGCTCTAAAACCTCCAACCTCACGAACTGATTTGCCAAAGCCTGAACATTTGATGCAATCGGTCTCTCACCAACTAGAATATACGCAAGGCTGCCCATACTCACTGCCTTCCTACTCAAGGCATCGGCCACCACATTGGCCTTCCCAGGGTGATACAAAATGGTGTTATCGTAGTCTTTCAACAGCTCCAACCACCTTCTCTGCCTCAAATTGAGATCCTCTTGCTTGAACAAATACTGTAGACTCCGATGATCCCTGAATACCTCGCACGACACGCCGTAAAGATAGTGCCTCCAAATCTTCAGCGCATGAACAATGGCTACTAACTCTAAGTCATGAACAGGGTAATTCTTCTCATGAACCTTCAACTGCCGCGACGCATATGCGATCACCCAGCCATCCTGCATGAATACTACACCAAGCCCAATACGAGAAGTGTCACAATACATCATGTAAAATCCTGAACCTGTGGGAAACACCAACACTGGTGCTTTAGTCAAAGCAGTCTTGAGCTTCTGAAAGCTTAATTCCCACTCGTCCAACCATTTGAACGGCGCACCCTTATTGGTCAATCTAGTCAATGGGGCTGCTATGGATGAAAACCCCTCACGAACCGACGATAATAACCCGCCAAACCCAGGAAACTCCGGATCTCTGTAGCTGAAGTAGGTCTAGGCCAGTTCTGAACTGCCTCAATCTTCATAGGATCCACCTTTATGCTTTCTGACGATACGACGTGCCCCAAGAAAGTGACTGAGTCTAACCAAAACTCGCACTTTGAAAACTTGGCATATAACTAGCTATCCCTTAGAGTCTGAAATACAATCCGAAGATGTTGCTCATGCTACTCTCGACTGCGGGAGTAGATCAAGATATCATCAATAAATACAATCACAAAGGAATCCGAATAGGGCTTGAACACCTGGTTCATCAAATCCATAAATGCTTCTAGGGAATTTGTCAACCCAAATGACATCACGAGGAACTCATAATGCCCATACCAAGTCCGAAAAGTTGTCTTAGGGACATCGGATGCCCTAATCTTCAACTGATGGTAGCCAAACCATAAATCGATCTTCAAAAACACCTTGGCACCCTATTGTTGATCAAATAAGTCATCAATCCTCGGCAACAGATACTTGTTCTTGATGGTGACTTTGTTCAACTGCCGATAATCTATGCACATCCTCATCAATCCATCTTTTTTCTTCACGAACAACACGGGCGCACCCTAGGGAGAGACACTAGGTCTAATGAAGCCCTTATCAATCAAGTCTTGCAACTTCTCCTTCAATTCTTTCAACTTTGGCGGGGCCGTACGGTATGGTGGAATAGAAATGGGCTGAGTGTCCGACGCCAAATCAATACATAAGTCAATATCTCTGCCGGGTGGCATCCCCGGCAGATCTATAGGAAACACCTCTGGAAACTCACGAACAACTGGCACTGAATCCATGGAAGGAAGCTCCGCACTAGAATCGCGAACATAAGCCAAATAAGCTAGACACCCCTTCTCGACCATACGTCGTGCCTTCACATAAGAGATAACCCTGCTGGTAGAATGGCCAGGTCCCCCTCCACTTTAATCGAGGCAACCCCAGAAAGGCTAAGGTCGCCGTCTTGGCGTGACAATCCAATATAGCATGACAAGGTGACAGTCAATCCATACCCAAGATGATATCAAAATCTACCATATCAATAAGTAGGAGATCTACGCTAGTCTCAAGACTCCCAATAGTAACCACACACGAACGATAGACATGATCTACAATAATAGAATCTCCCACGGGTGTGGAAACATACACAGGAGCACTCAAAGAATCACGAGGCACAACCAAATATGAAGCAAAATAGGAAGACACATAGGAATAAGTAGAGCCCAGATGAAATAGAACTGAAGCATCTCTATGGAAAACTTGAAGAATACCCAGATGACTCAGCCTCAGGCCTAGTTGGGAAAGCATAAAATCGGGGCTGGGCCCCACCACTCTGAACTACGTCTCTGGGACGGGCTCTAAATGGCTGGCCTCCACCTTTAATGGCCTGACCTCCACCTCTAACAGCCTGACCCCCATCTCTGGCTGCATGGCCCCTGCCCCTAGCTGGCTGAGCGGGCGGTGGAGCAACCGGTGCTAGAATCATGGCACAAGAACTCTGCTATGGTATGCCGCCCAATAATCTCAGACAGGGCCTCCTGATATGCCCAATACCACCATACTCGAAACACCCATCTTGTTGTTGTGGCGGCTGAAACTGAGACTGACCCGAAAGGGCCGGATAACCATGCTAATAACTATGAATCGGAGGCGTACTCATAAGAGTTGATGGTGCACTGTAGGCTGGCTGCCCAGAATAAGGCACATAAAGACGACGACTTCCTGAAGCACTGACTGAAATGGCCTGGGAGGATGGCCTCTACCAAAGGTACCCCTGCCTCCAGATGAGGCATCACTGAATGACGAGGCCTCTTGTCCGACACCTGCCTCCTCTCCTGAGCACGAACCATCTCGATCCGCCTAGCAATGTTTGCGACTATTTGAAAGGAGATATTACTCCCGGTCTCTTTAGCCATCTACAGCCTAATAGTGTAGATGATTCCATCAATAAATCTCCTTACTCTCTCCCTCTCAATAGAAAGTAAGATGATGGCATGACAATCTAGGTCCACAAAACGGGTCTCGTACTGAGTAACGATCATACTACCCTGCTGGAGACACTAAAATTGCCTGCGGTAATCCTTTCTCAATGTGACAAGGAGGAACTTCTCTAGAAATAACTGAGAGAACTGATCCCAAGTAAGTGCAGGCAACCCAACTGGTATGGTCAACATATAATCTCTCCACCGCCTCTTGGCGGAACCCGTCATCTGAAAAACGGCAAAATCGACCCTATTGGTCTAAACTATACCCATGTTCTGCAGCACCTCATGGCAGCGGTCAAGATAATCACGTGGGTCCTCAGAAGGTGCACCACTGAAGTGAACTGGAAAGAGCTTGGTAAACTCGTCCAGTCTGAATAAAGCCTCAGAAGACATGGCGGGCCTATCACCGGCCTGTGACGCAACAATCGGCTGAACTACCCCAACTGGCGGGGCACCTGGAGTCTGATACTAGGGAGTCATCTGCTCCGAAGTGTGAGTAGCGGGAGTTTGTGCTCCTCCCCCAGCTTGAGAGATGGCTGGTGCCACTGAAAATGTACCGGCCTGGTCCACACTCTCCATAAGGCCCACCAAGCGGACTAGGGCATCCTGAAGCACTGGAGTGGAGATGAATCCCTCAGGGACCTGAGCTGGTCCAACAGGTACAGTCTGAGCTAGAACCTCCTCATCAAAATCTACCTAAGGCTCCACTATTGGTGCTGCTGCTCGAGCTCTAGGACGAGCTCTGCCTCTGGCGCGACCCTGGCCTCGGCCTCTACCTCTAGTAGGAGGTACCACTAGGGGATTCAGTTGATGTCCGGCTATAGAAAACAATATTGTGAAAGATTAAAGAATAAACTACATTATCCGCTCATTAAGCTCACCCGCAGGGACGACTAAGGCAGTCACTTACAATAACTTGTATGCAGTATAAAAATAATGGAAGGAAAGAAAATGCAAGAACGAAATGAAGCAGCTAATACATGAAAATAACTCAATCTCTGAAGGAAAACCAATAAATGCCAGAAATACCAATCCTTAGAGTCTCGTATTAAAATACTGAAGGCAACACAACATGATAAGGAAATCGAAACACATAGACTGTTGCGGCGCGCAACTCGATCCCACCGTACAACACAATCCCCCCTTATTCCACCATAATAATATCAACAATAATAAATAAATATATATGTTGCAGCGCGCAACCTGATCCCACCATATAATTAGAATCAATATCATAAATCACCCTTATTTCACCGTATCAATCCACCCTTATTTCACCTGTTGCGGCGCGTAACCCGATCCCACCGTACAGTATGAACAAATCAATAAGTGCATTTAATTTAACAACTTAAATCACAAGAGTCCTCTACGAGTAATGGATATGAAGCAGAAACAGAAAGGAAATCTCATCTCAAATCAAGAATCCACTATAATGAATACTAAACAGCAAGACAATTCAATAAATGACAACTAGGGGTACAAGTAAGTCATTTAAGGCATGTAGCAGTAAGTCATGAAAGCATGCGAAAATCTAACATTTTAACATGAGAATGATAAGTGACAAGTAGCAAGTAAAGGCATGGGAAGCATTTAAAGCATGTAACACTTGAGGCATGGAAGGAAATAATTAATGAAATGCGAAGAATCAGGGAAACAAGTAATTCAGCAGCGTATAAGCACTCGTCACCTCGCATATATGCCGCAACACATGAATTCACATAGCACATAGTTCAAGGGTTCCTAATTCCCTCAAATCAAGGTTAAACCCAACACTTACCTCACTCCCCAGTCAACTCAGAGCTCTACCGGGGCCTTTCCTCTAGAATCTTCCTCCAAATCAATTGTAACTAACCACAATCAACTCAATAATGTTAAATAATGCTAAGGGAATCAATTACAATACATAAAGTTAAGATTTTTACAATGATGTTATAGAGAGGTCTGACCGCAGTAAATATTTATCAAAACATAATTATACTATGCTTTTGTTTCATGGGTTAGCTGAGGGTAACTCACTATAATAAAATGACAGCTAATAGGGAAGAGAAAAGGATGGGGAGGAGGACCACTACAGGGCATAAAGAATTTGCTAGCTAGAATTAGGTTAATTATTTCACCATTTAAGATCCTATAGATATTTAATGCCTATTTTCATTAGGATTGGGCCCTAGAGTTAGACGTTCACGACTGTCACGACCCAAAATCCATTAAATGTCGTGATGGCACCGAACACGCTATCAGGCTAGCCAACACTAAATAGTTAATAAAATTCTCTTTTTATATTTTTGAAATCATAAAGTTTCCTTCAATTTCACTAGTAACAGATGAACTTCACAAAATAAATAAAAATATTTACCATTTCATTACTGAATATCCCATCATCATCCCAGAACCCGGTGTCACAAGTGCATGAGCAATTACTAAGAAATAAAATGAAATACAATAACTGCCCGAAATACAAATTGGACAGAAAAGAAAATACAAATACTCTAAAAGGAGACTCTGCTGGCTGCGGATAGTCTCATAAGATGCAGCTCACCTAAGTCTCCGTATCAACCATGCCGCTGCGCCCACGAGGCCACTAGACATACATGTGCCTGTATAACAAAATATATAGCAAGCGTATTATGAGTACAAAAATAACGCATACCCAGTAAGTATCCAGTCTAACCTCGAAGAAGTAGTGAAGAGGGGTCGACTTCGACAATTACTAGTGGTCCAATAATATCAGGTGCAGTAAGGAAGTTAATAAATATGAAACAGAGTAATTATATGAAACAAACAAGTATAAAATACGTGGTACAATTCCTTTCTTTACAATTTACTCAAGCTCTAAACTAGCAAGTTCCCTCTGTAGCCAGAGCATATATATATATAGATAGATACATTGGATTTCATCAAAAAGGTTGTCATAATTCAAACCAGGGAAAAAAACCTCAGATACACTGGCTTCTTGCCAAAAATTACGCACGATTCCATGAGGATAATATATATATATATATATATATATATATATATATATATATAGGAAATGCCGAGGCGTACGGCCCGATCCAACATAAAAGTAAATTATGCACTGCCGAGGGTCGAACGGCGTGAACCATATAAGTTTAAGGGATTTCCCCGCTCGCCAATCATACTTGCGGCGCGGTCAAATATAAGTTTAAGGAATTACCCCGCTCGCGGATCATACGTGCGACACGGTTACACATAGATTTCTTAAGTTATTAAAGTATTCCTTAATTCTTTTTAAATTACGAATTTCAAATGAAAACTTTTAAGTTCCCAACTTTTCCTCAATTTTGACTCCTTTCAAAAGCATTTAATAAGCTAACTCAATCTTGCTTCTTCTCAAGGAAAACAATAAAAATAAATCAACAACAATATCAACAAGGCATGATGTAATCCTAAAACTACCCGGACATAGGCATAGCTAGTAACTACGTACGGACTCTCGTCACCTCGTGCGTACGTAGCCCCCACAAATAGAAGTGCATAATAATTTAGTTCACATATGGGGTTAATTCCCTCTTACAAGGTTAGAAAGGAGACTTACCTCGCTCCGAAGTTCCATAACCGGCTCCCAAGCCCTTCCGACGACTCAAACCGATGCCCAACGCTCCAAAACTAGTCAATAATTATACAAACCCATTAATATATACTCAAATACCCATTATACTCCAATTTACAACAATTTCCAACTCCGCCTGAAAAGTCGATAAAATCATCCTCAGTCCCACGTGCCCAAATTCCGAAAATTTTCGAAGATAAACTTTACCCATAACACCACGAACTCAAATATATTATTTATTCCAAGTTCCATATCCAATTTCGTGGTCAAAATCCAAAAATATAAATTTCTAGGTTTTTCTTCAAAAACCCAAGTTTCCACTAATTTCCCATGATTTTTCATGTTAAAATCTAGATATAATCCAAGTAATTAACTTGCAATAGGTGGGAATCACTTACCTTGACATAGATGATGAAGATGGAGCTCCAAAATCGCTCCTAGGCCGTCTCCCATGGAGGAAATGAGATGAAATGAGCCAAACCCATTATTTGCAAACATATACACTGCCAGGCAACCCTTCTTCGCGTTCGCGGGCCTCTCATCGCATTCGCGGTGAACAAAATTCTCGAAAGCCATTACCAAGCTCTTCTCAGACAGCCTCTAGTATAATGGTCATAACTTTTTGTACAAAATTCCAAATGACAAATGAGTTAACTTTTTCAAAACTAGACACCAAGATCTACAATTTCATATTTTTTTCATCTCCCAATTCCTTATATATTTCGAGATATAAGCCGCCAAATTCAGCCCTGTGCAACACAAATTTCTTCTTCATCTTCCCGGATAGCCTGTAGCATACTAGCCATAACGTTTTGTACACAAATCCAAATGCTAAATGGTTTACTTTTCCAAAAACTAGACACAAAGGGCTACAACATTTATTTTTGGATCACCGCCAAATTCCTTATAGATTGTGAGATATGAGCCTCTGAAGTCAGACCTGTGCAACAGAGATTTCCTTCTTCGCGAACGCGAGAATCTCTTCGCGAACACGAAGAACAAAGTCCCTAAAGCCATATCCTTCTTCGCGAATACGAGAGGATCCTCGCGAACGCGAAGAACAACACCAGACACCAGCATCAGCTATTGCAAAACAGCCCGAAATAATCCAAAACCGCCCCGAAACACACCCGAGGCCCCCGGGGCCCCGTCCAATCACACAAACCAGTCCCATAACATAACACGGACCTGCTCGAGGCCTCAAATCACATCAAACAGCATCGAAATCATGAATCGCACTCCAATTCAAGCTTAATGAACTTTAGAACTTCAAACTTCTACATTCGATGTCGAAACCTATCAAATCACGTCCTATTGACCTCAAATTTTGCACACAAGTCACATTCGACATTACTGACCTACTCCAACTTCCGGAATTGGAATCCGACCTCGATATTAAAAAGTCCAGTTCCGGTCAAACTTCTCAAAAACCTTCAAATTTCTAACTTTCGCCAAATGACCCCAAAATGACATACGGACCTCCGAATCACCATACGGAGCTGTTCCCAGACTCGAAATCCCAAACGGATATCAATAACATTGAAATGCACTGCAATCCAAATTTATGAAATTCTTCCAAAATGCCAACTTCCACAATAGCTGTCGAAACGCTAACAGGTCATCCAAAACCCGATCCGAACATACGCCCAAGTCCAGAATCATCATACGAACCTGTTGGAACCTTCAAATCCCAATTCCGAGGTCGTTTACTCAAAAATCAAACCTTAGTCAATTCTTTCAACTTAAAGCTTTCGAAATGAGAATTTTCTTTCTAAATCAACTCCGAACTTCCCAAAATTCAATTCCGACCATGCATGCAAGTTATAATGCCTGAAGTGAAGCTACTCATGGGCTCAAACTACCGAACGACGCGCTAGAGCTCAAAACGACCGGTCGGGTCGTTACAACGACGTGGTAGCATGCGTCAACAATCAAATCCCTACAATATCATAAGGAATTTTTTCGTATATATACGAGATTTCAAATTTAGGTATCTGGTTTTGTCTAAGTTTTCATATTTATATGAAGTAACTAAAGCTTTTTTACAAAATATATATAAATCTAGTCAAAATTTACAATTTATCTACAACTTAAATACACATTTTTGTGCAAAATCCGATCAAAAATTACAATTTACATGCAATTTATATACAACTTATATACAACTATGTAAGTTGCAGATATTTTGTATACTATTTCTACACTCGATATACAAAATATATATACAATTTGTTCATGTCTTCTTTTCGAGTTTCAATCTGAAATTTCAACTAAAACCACATCGAATGTTCACCAAATTGTCTCAAAATTGAGATAGAAACTCCAAAGAATATTCCCAATCATTTGTAACAACACACAATCCAAACAAAAAATAATTTTGCAAATTTTGATTCTCGAATTCAAAACTTCTAAGCTTTCTAATGGCTTAACATAGTTTTCAATTCAATATACTCGCTTCTGATTAATACTTTGCTTATTGATTCCAAAAGGCTAAAAAAAATTATTGATGTTCCCTCGTTCAAAGGGGATAATTCCTTCATTGTTTAACATAGAAAAGAAATAGAAAATAAAAAGAAAAAGAGAACATAATATAATTGCTTGATGCCAAATCTCTTTGTTCTCGTATAGATATGGTTGAAGTTAAGGAGAAAGAGGCCAAACTTTCTTTTGTTAATTTACAATTTTAGTTTTGGGGTGGAAGAGGGAGAGAAAGTATGGAAGATTAGAGTCTAATGCATTATTTTGTATAAAATTAATAATTTGTATATGGATTTGTAATTAAGTTAAAACCTCAATAGTGAAGGTGAATAAGTTTCAAAATTAGTATAGATAAGTAAAAGTCTCATATCTCATAACCTAACAATATTGATTTACTTTGAGAAAGTAGGTAAAGTCCTACTCCCTTCGGCCCACTTTAATTAATTTTTTGATATATTTTTAGTAGTCCATAATATTTGATTTTTTCAAATATCAAGAAGGAATTAACTTTTTTCCTTTCAAAGTTTCCCTTTGAGTAAAGAGTCTAGGAATATTTGTTATATTTTAAATGAACAAATTAAGGTTAATATGGTCAATTTCATTATTGATTAATGCTAAAAGATAGATTACTTAATATGTGTGAAAACATTCAAAAAAAATTAATTAAAGTGAATTGGATGGAGTATAATATTTTAGTAGAGTATTTTGAGCATTAACTTATGTTTCCCGTCAACTATAATGGTACATTAACTTATATTTCCTGCCAACTAACCAAATGAGATATAGGCCAAGAATTATAGTCGATGGGTTTAAAATAAGTGTAAATTAATCATAGTATATGTATACATTTTTATTTGCACATCTATAAATAATCCGAGTTTAATGCAATAAATTTAGTTGAATATACTAAGTCGCTCTAGATCCGCCTTTGATATAGCTTCACTAGATAAAAATTTACTATAAATGTTCAACTTTTGACTAATAAAGAAAACATACTATTACCAAAGGGCTGTCTTAGTAAGTATATTCACTCAATGTGTTGAGGTCCAAGAAGTGACCATAATCTTGTTAAGTATCTTCACAGGATGCACCGCATTAAAAAGAATGTGGATTGAAATCATCTTTTTATATCTAAGAGTCATATAACTTATTTCTTTTATTCTGGTTCAACTAAGATAATTTATAAAGATGCTTATATTGTGGGTATCATCATCAATTAATTAAAGAGGAATTTTCATAAATCACTATTGTTTAGTGGCTATTAACTTCCTATAGCTATTATATACATAATTACTTTCTATATCTACTATTCAGTTGTTGCGGTAGTGTATTCGCTGTATTCGCGCTATTATATTCATGAATACAGTAGCGAAAATTGCCTAAACAACAGGGCAGTCCAGCTGTACGCGACTGTATTCACATGTATTCGCGTCATGTATTCATGAATATAGTAACAACATACCTTAAAAATAGATTTGTCCACCTGTCTAATAACGGAAAGAGGATCAATTAGCGTGATACACTCCTAATATAACTCAACAAAATCAATTCTAACACACCTCATTATCAACTCAATTAATGAGAATGATTTTTCAGATGCTAAACACACAAAAAAAAAAAAGCATTGTATATTCAGCTTCAACATAACACAATCTACAGAGCTTCAGAGATTCAGTCAATTTTTTTTTCTGATATAGTTCGAGGTTTTGATTTGACCGTCATTGATAGGATTTTTCTGCTCGGCATTGATACAAGCATCTACAGAATATTTAGTAATTCGATTTACTAGATGGCAAGCTTAACAGTGCTAATTCGTCATTCTAGGAAGTAGAACAATGAAAATTGTTATGTCGATTATTCGATTGAGGGAATATTGATAAATGAGTATGCTTCGTACAATAATTTAGTTGCTTCAATTTCGAAGCAACTTGACATAAATTTGAGCTCTAAGTCAATTAAAATTTATTACAAAGTGGAAGGAAACTGCACGCCTATGGAGATACACAACGACATGGGTTTCAGGGTGTATGTAGAGTTAAAAAAGGAGAACAGAGAATCTGGGATGTATCCATTGTGTATAAATACATTGGATAAGGAAATTATAGAAGGAGGAAGTTTAATTCAAAGTGACCTAATGCAACTTGACTCTACAGATGGTGTGAATACATTTGATACAGTTGATACACTTGCACTTGCCTCTTTAAACTCAGGGAAACCAATTGAGGTTTTCGAACCAGAAAGGGATTTGTTTATTTCAAATACTAATCGAAAAGAGGTGATGGCTGGACAATTATTTAAGGATAATGCCACATTGAAGGCGGTGATGGAGCAATATGTAATTGCTGAAAGGTTTCAATTCCTCGTTGATAGGTCAAACGCTATCAGGTTTGACTGCTATCAGGTTTCAATTTTGGTGTCGATGTTAGTTACATGTTTGTTGTATCACTCCTAATGTGCTCTATATCTGTATATGGGCAAATATGTATATACTTGTATTCACATGTATTCTATAAAATATTTATAACAATGTATTAAATATAAATATTGTATTACTGTGTTATATATTCTGTTGTATTTCTGTTTTTATGAAAACAAGGACATAGATGTATGCTGTATTCAATTGTATTTTGCATTGAATTTTAACATTGTATTTAATTACATAAACATATGTTAAATAAAATACCAGTCAATTAAATAATAATAAATTACCACGTTTCCCTCGTCGTTGACATGTCGTTCATCAAGTAAGCAAAAGTTGGCTGGTTGTCAGTGGACTTTCAATTGAGTATTCTGGGAATCCGGTTATTAACTCAGAGTGCAATTTTGGGGTCGACCTTTGAACAGCACTCGTATAACCATACTTGCATAGCAAGAGGCATCCCAGCTACCTGTAATACTTTATCGGGGAATTCATCTTCTTGCTAATAGATTTGAGAAGGGCATTGAATGCCTCCTTACTGTCATGACCCAATCCTCTCTCCGTGAGATGTCGTGACGGCACCTAGTCTCTACGACTAGGTAAGCCTAACATTTTGCGAAATAACGAAAATGAAAGCAAAACCTTAATAACTAACTGAAACAGATAATTAAATAACTGATAAAAATGCTGCTTAGCATGTACAATAACCAACACTCGAGATCATAACGCACAAGCTATAGAAGTAATAAGTATCTCTATACATCAAAGTCTAAGAAAAAGTACGAAAAGCTAAATGACATATGAGGGAATAGAGGGGGACTCCGAGGTCTGCGGACGCGGCAGATATACCTTGAAGTCTCCAAAGTCTCACTGCTCACTGATGACGAGGCTTATACGAAGTACCTGGATCTGCACATAAACATGTGCAGAAGAGTAGCATGAGTACACCACAACGGTACCTAGTAAGTGCCAAGCCTAACCTTGGTCGAGTAGTGACGAGGTCAGGTCAGGGTCCTACTAATATATATAATAAATAAGGTAGAAAAATATCGCAGAGTAATAAAAGACTGGAATTTAACAAGGAGGCTCCAGAGATACCATATCGTAGTCCAAAAAGTAAATATGCAGGAAGATCTCCCGAGGTACCGCCTTGTAGTCTCAAAAGTAAATGTGCAGGGGGATCTCCCGAGGTACCGCCTCGTAGTCCCAAAAGTAAATGGGCAGGGGAGAGATCTCCCGAGGTATCGCCTCGTAGTCCCAAAGTAAACACATAGCTCAAAAATTGATGAATACAATAATTAACAGCAAGAATGCTACAGCTAAATCTGATACAGTTCAAGAAAAAACAAAAAATCAACTAGGAATGCTGCACAGAGTACAAATAAGCATCTAAAGCACGTAGACATGCGATATTAGGCTAAACAGGATAACTACACATGCTGGTATAACTCAATTAAGATGAAAATAGGTTACTCAATTAAAATGAAAATAGGTTACTATTCAGTAAAAAATCGAATTTTACAATAAATAGCCAGTGTACGCACTCGTCACCTCACATACACGGCGCTCACATATCATAACAGTACCAAATTCTAAGGGGATTTCCGCCACACAAGGTTAGGCAAGCCACTTACCTCGAACTAAGCTCAATCAATCAGTAAAAATGCCTTTTCCACGATTTTCCGACTCTGAATAGCCCAAATATAGACAAGAGCAATTACATACCATAAATATAACTATAAGAAATTAATCTAATTAATGAAATCAAGACTTTAACAAGAAATTAGAAAATCGCCCCAAAAAGTCGACCCGGGCCCACGTCTCGGAATCACATAAAAATCACAAAATACGAACACTCGTTCACTCACGAGTTCACTCGTACTAAAAAGCTTAGTTGAAGAACTTTCCAACTTTTTCCCCAAATTTCTAAACCAAATTCCTTAATTAAACGATGAAATCAACTATAGATTAGTGGAATATAACCATAAATGAGTTAAGAATCATTACCCAAAATCTTCCTCCGAAAATCCCCCAAATTATCTCCCAAATCCGAGCTCTCAAAGTCCCAAAGTGTAAAATGAGATTAAACCCTCGAAATCCCTCTTTTCTGCCCAGCGATCTCGCACCTGCGGTCCAATTTCTGCTTCTGCGGTACCACTTCTGCGGCGAAGACTCCGCACCTGCGGAGTTAACTTAAAGTCCAAAATCCCGCTTCTATGGACCAGGGCTCGCACCTGCGGGCCCGCTTCTGCGGAGAAAGTCCCACTTCTGCAACCCTGCATCAGGACAGCCTTATCCGCTTCTACGGTCACCTCTCCGCATCTGCGGATGCGCAGATGCGGCTATACCTTCACACCTGCGACCTCTGACCTCTTCCTTCCAAACCGCACCTACGCCCCTTGGCTCGCTTCTGTGGGCTCGCACCTACGGTCAATCTTGCGCAGGTGCGATTACAACAGAACTGGTGCCTTCAGCCATTCTCCCAAAACCAAATTTGATCTGTTAACCATCCGGAATCCACCCGAGGCCCGCGGGTATAACGAACTGGACGTTCGTTTTTAGAGTAATAGCCCCGATCCCCTATTTACTGCTTGCTCCGTATCTTTTTCTACTTATGTGACTTGCCGTGAGGTTTTGTTTTTGGTTTTGGAGTGTTTTGGGACACTTAGTCGCTAAAACGGAAGCTTAAGTCTTAGAATTTTGACCGTAGTCGGAACTGTGTGAAGACGACTCTGGAATGGAATTCTATTGGCTCTGTTGGCTCCATTGGGTGATTTGGACTTAGGAGCTTTTCCGGACTGTAAATTTGAGGTCTGTAGCTGATTTAGGCTTGAAATGGCGAAAGTCGAATTTTTGGAGATTTGGATCGGAAGTGGACTTTTTGATATCGGAGTTGGATTCCGATTGCGGAAGATGTAGTAGGTTTGTAATGTTGAGTATGACTTGTGTGCAAAAGTTGAGGTCAATCGGACGTGGTTTCATAGGTTTCGGCATCGGTTGTAGAAATTTGAAGTTCATTAAGTTTGGATTGGAGGGTGATTCGTCTTTTTGTTGTTGTTTGATGTTTTTTGAGGGCTCGACTAAGTTCGTACGGTATTTTAGGACTGGTAGGTATGTTTGGTTGAGGTCTCGAGGTCCTCAGGTTGATTTCGGGTGGTTATCAAATCATTTGGACTTGTGAAGAAATTGTAGATTTTATGAAGTCTCCAGTTCTGGCTTCTTTCTTCGCGTTCGCGAGGGAAGTCCCGCGTTCGCAAAGAGGAGCTGGAGGCAGGAGGAGAAGTTGTTCTTCGCGTTCGCGAAGTTGGGGCCGCGTTCGCGATGGTTTGATCATCAGTGCATCGCGAACGCGTGAAAGGCATTGCGTTCGCGTAGGGGAAATAGAGTAGCTGGGACCCCAAGGTTTTGTTCTACGCGTTCGTGTAATGGAGATCGCGTTCACAAAGCAGTAGGCAGTGGAACCTACGCGTTCGCGAGAGGTCAGTCGCGTTCGCGAAGGGGAGTTTTTGGTCAGTGTCTAATTGTTCAACGCGAACGCGAGGGTGTGGTCGTGGTCGCGAAGAAGGAAGTACCTGGGCAGAATATAACATTTCAAAATCGAGGGTTTGGCTATTTTTGTCAAAACGTGAGTTAGAGAGCTCGGATTTGGACGAGATTTTGAGGAATTTTTAGAGACATCGATTGGGTAATGATTCTACACTTAATTTTGGTTATGTCCCACTATCTATCAATAATTCCATCCTTTTAATTTTGAATTTGGGGTGAAAATTTTGGGAAAAATGGGAGAAGTTCTTCAACTAAGATTTTGGGTTTTCATTGGGATTTTGATACCGGATTTGGATAATTTTAGCATGAGTGAACTCGTGAGTGAATGGGTGTTCATATTTTGTGACTTTTACCCGATTCCAAAATATAGGCCCGGGTCGACTTTTTGGGGTGATTTTCTAATTACTTGCTTAGGCCTTGATTTCATTAATTAGATTAGTTTCTTATAGTTATATTTATGGTATGTAATTGCTTTTGGCTAGATTTGGGCCATTCGGAGTCGGATATTCGTGGAAAAGGCATTGTTACCGATTGATTGAGCTTGGTTCAAGGTAAGTAGCTTGCCTAACCTTGTGTGGGGGACCTCCTATTAGGATTTGGTACTGTTGTGATATGTGAGCGTCGTGTACGTGAGGTGACGAGTGCGTACACGGGCTATTTTTTGTAAAACTCTTATTTTCACTGAGTAAGAACATGTTCACCTTAATTGAGTTATACTAGCATGTGTAATTATCCTGTTTAGCCTAGAATAGCTTGTCTACGTGTCTTAAATGCTTATCTGAACTCTGTGCAACATGCTTAGTGGATTACATGCTTCTTTCTTGACTTGTACTTAGTCTAAACTGTAGATTTCGTTGTAACTATTATTCCATTGTTTGAGATGCGTATTTACTTTGGGACTACGAAACAATATTCCGGGAGATCCCCCTACATATTTATTTTGGGACTACGGGACGGTATCCCGGGAGATCCCTTTGCATATTTTCTTTGGGACTAGAACGGTATTCAGGGAGATCCCCCTGCACATTTACCTTAGGGACTACGGTATCTCGGGAGATCCCCCACTATTATTCCTCTGTACTATACTGTTATTTCTTTTGTGATTTCATTTTTTGTTAAATTTAGCCTCTTATTATACTGCGATATTCTTATTCTGCCTTATTTGATTTATATATACCAATAGGCCCTGACCTGACCTCGTCACTACTCAACCGAGGTTAGGCCTGGCACTTACTGGGTATCGTTGTGGTGTACTCATGCTACTCTTCTGCACATGTTGTCGTGTGCAGATCTAGGTAACTCCTACCATCCTCGCTATTAGTTGCATACCTGCTGCTGCTCTGGAGACTTCAAGGTACATCTGTCCGCGTCCGCAGACCTTAGAGTCCCCTTCTATCCCTTTTTATGTTGTTCTTCCTTTACTTCTTCAAGTACTGATGTATATAAATAGTTAGAGAAAAATCTTAGAAGCTTGTGACTTACTGTGTTTCAAATCTTTCGGAAATTTTTTGTATATTTCGAGAGTTGGTTATTGCATATGCCGAGCGGCATCTCTGTCAGTTATTTGATTGTCTATTGCAGTTAGCTATTAGATTTATGCTTTTATTTTTATTATTTTGCAAATGTTAGGCTTAGCTAGTCATAGAGACTAGGTGCCATCACGACATCTTACGGAGAGAGATTTGGGTCGTGACAACTTGGTATCGGAGCTCTAGGTTCATAGGTGTCGTGAGTCACAAGCAGGTTTAGTAGAGTCTCTCGGATCGTTACGGAGTCATTTGTACTTATCTTCGGGAGGCTATGGAACTGTTAGGAAAATTTCACTTCTTCGATTTCCTTGTCATGCGAAATTGTTGACTTCAAAATTCTAAACTTCTGTCTTCTTTTCTCTCACAGATGGTGAGGACACGTACAGCCGGATCAGATGACCAAGCTCCGTGCCCCCTGCTAGAGCCGCTAGAGCTTGGGGCTGGGGTAGAGGCCGAGGACATCCATGTGGTGCAGCCAGAGCACCTGCACGAGTTGCCACAGAGGAGCCACCAATAGCTCCAGTCGGAGCGCAGGCACCTAAGACACCTACTACTGCACCAGCTCTTCAGGAGACCCTTGCACAGTTCCTGAGCATGTTCGGTACTCTAGCTCAGGCAGGGTTTATTCCCCTTGCTCCAGCCACATCTCAGGTCGGGGGAGGAGCACAGACTCCCGCCGCCCGCACCCTACAGCAGCGGGTTCAGGTCGATCAAATTCCAGAGGTTATACCGGTGCCACATGTAGCCCCAGTTATGCTTGAGGGTAGGGCAACAGTTTTTGAGGAGGAGCAGTGTAGGCTCGAGAGGTACAAGAAGTACCACCCTCCTACTTTCAGTGGTTTGGTAACAGAGGATGCTCAGGGTTTTCTTGGGGAGTGCCACTGTGTCTTCCGTACTATGGGCGTAGCGGAGACGAGTGGGGTTTCTTTTACTGCGTTCCAGCTTAGAGGAGCAGCATATCAGTGGTGGCGTGCTTATGAGTTGGACAGCCCAGCTGAAGTAGCTTCACTTACATGGACTCAGTTCTCGGATATGTTTTTGAGGGAGTATGTTCCCTAGAGCCTCAGAGATGCATGGAGCTCCGAGTTTGAGCGATTGCGTCAGGGTGCTATAACTGTGTCAGAGTATGTAGTTTGTTTCAGAGATCTGGCTAGACATGCACCGGCCTTGGTTGCTACAGTTCGAGAGAGGGTCCGTCAATTTATCGAAGGGATCAATCCCAGCATCAAGATTAGCATGGCCCGGGAATTGGAGATGGATATCTCGTACCAGCAGGTTGTGAGTATTGCTAGGAGAGTAGAGGGCATGCTTGCTCGGGAGAGAGAGGAGAGGGAGGCCAAGAGGTCTCGAGAGTCTGGCACTTATACTGGTTCTCGTGCCCCAGCTGCAGTTCGACGTGGAAGGGGCTATGTGAGTCGTCCTGTTCATTCAGCTCTTCCAGCCGCCAGTGGTATTCCGGCTACTCTTAGGCCCCAGGAGCCTTATTTTGCACCGCCACTGCATGGGGTGCTTCCAGTGGTCAGTCCAGCAGGCCTGGCCCAAGCCAGCCACAGCAGCCACGCCCTTCGACGGCTTGTTTTGAGTGTGGCGACACTCGTCATATAGTGAGGGATTGCCCCAGACTTAGGAGGGGTGCACCTCCACGGACTTCTCAGGCACCGCGTGCTCCACCGGGTCCTCATGCTATAATCACAGCACCAGCTACCACTCCACCTGCTCAGCCAACTCGAGGTAGAGGTTGGGGAGGTAGAGGTCGCCCTAGAGGGGAGGCCAGGCCATATCTACTCGTATAGAGGCAGTTACTTCCGATTCTATCATTACAGGTATTGTTCTGGTCTATCATAGAGATGCGTCGGTTTTATTTGATCCAGACTCCACTTATTCCTATGTGTCATCTTATTTTTCCCCGTATTTGGGCGTATCTCGTGATTCTTTGAGTTCTCCTATTTATGTGTCTACACCTATGGGAGATTCTATTGTTGTTGACTGTGTGTATTGGTCGTGTTTGGTTGTTCTAGAGGTTTTGTGACCAGAGACGATTTATTATTGCTCAGTATGGTAGATTTTGATATTATCTTGGGCATGGACTGGTTGTCGCCCCATTATGCATTTCTTGATTGTCACGCCAAGACCATGATGCTGGCTATGCCAGGATTACCGCGATTAGAGTGGAGAGGTACCTTAGATTACACTACCAGCAGAGTTATTTCATTTCTTAAAGCTTAACGAATGGTTGAGAAGGGGCGTGACGAGTATCTAGCTTATGTGAGAGATGTCAGTATTGATACCCTACAGTTGAGTCAGTCCCAGTAGTGAGGATTTCCCTGATGTATTTCCAGCTGATCTTCCGGGCATGCCGCCCGACAGAGATATCGACTTTGGTATTGATCGTTTCCGGGCACTCAGCCCATCTCTATTCTTCCATATCGTATGGCTCCTCCTGAGTTGAAGGAGTTGAAGGAATTGAAGGAACAGTTACAGGAATTACTTGATAAGGTCTTCGTTCATCCTAGTGTGTAACCTTGGGGTTCTCTGGTCTTGTTTGTGAAGAAAAAGGATGGTTCTGTGCGTATGTTCATTGATTATCGCCAATTAACAAAGTTACAGTGAAGAACATGTATCCTTTGCCTCGTATTGATGACCTATTTGATCATTTACAGGGGTGCCAGAGTATTTTCCAAGATTGTCTTGCGTTCAGGTTATCATCAGTTGAAGATTCGGGAGCCAGATATCTCGAAGACTGCTTTCAGGACTCGGTATGGTCATTACGAGTTCCTTGTGATGTCATTTGGGTTTACCAATGCCCTAGCAGCATTTATGCATTTGATGCATAGTGTATTTTAGCCCTATCTTGATTCATTCGTCATTATGTTTATTGACGACATTCAGGTGTACTCCCGGAATCGGGAGGATCATGAGCAGCACCTGAGGACTGTGCTTCAGACCTTGAGAGAAGAGAAATTATATCCAATATTCTCAAAGTGTGAGTTCTGGCTAGATTCAGTGGCATTTTTGGGTCACGTAGTGTCGAGTGAGGGGATCAAGGTGGATCTAGAGAAGGTGGAAGCAGTGCAGATTTGGCCCAGACCGTCCTCAGCTACGGAGATCTGGAGTTTCCTTGGTTTGGCGTGATATTACCGTCGATTTGTAGAGGGCTTCTCATCGATTGCAGCACCTATGACCAGGCTTACCCAGAAGGGTGCTCCGTTCAGGTGGACAGAGGAGTGTGAGGAGAGCTTTCAAAAGCTTAAGACATCTTTGACTACAGCCCCCAGTATTGGTATTGCCTGCAAGTTCGGGGTCTTATACTGTTTATTATGATGCGTCGCGGATTGGTCTCAGCACAGTGTTGATGTAGGACTGTAGGGTGATTGCCTACGCGTCTAGACAGCTGAAGGTGCATGAAAAAAACTATCCTATCCACGACCTTGAGTTAGCAGCTATTGTTCATGCCTTGAAGATTTGGCGGCACTATTTGTACGGTGTCCCTTATGAGATCTACACTGATCATCGGAGTTTGCAGCATCTGTTCAAGCAGAAGGATCTTAACTTGCGTCAGCAGAGGTGGTTAAAGTTGCTTAAGGATTATGATATCACCATTTTATACCATCTCGGGAAGGCCAATGTGGTGGCCGATGCCTTGAGTTGCAGGGCAGAGAGTTTGGGGAGCTTAGCATATTTACCAGCAGCAGAGAGGCCATTGGCATTGGATGTTCAGGCCTTGGCCAACCAATTTGTCAGATTGGATATTTCTGAGCCGAGTCAAGTTTTGGCTTGTGTGGTCTCCTAGTCTTATCTTTATGATCGTATCAGGGAGCGTTAGTATGATGACCCCCATCTGCTTGTCCTTAAGGACACGGTTCAGCACGGTAATGCTAAGGAGGTCACTATTGGAGATGATGGTGTATTGGGGATGCAGGGCAGGCTATGTGTGCCCAATGTAGACAGATTGCGTGAGTTGATTGTCCAGGAGGCTCATAGCTCACGGTACTCCATTCATCCGGGTACTGCGAAGATGTATCAGGACTTGAGGCAACATTATCAGAGCGGATGAAGAAGGACATAGTGGAATATGTAGCCCGGTGTCTAAATTGCCAGCAGGTGAAGTATGAGCATCAGTGGCCGGTTGGATTGCTTCAGAAGTTTGAGATTTCGGAGTAGAAATACGTAAATTGTCACACCCCGAACCTGGGGGGCGAGACCGGCACCCGATCCCTCACCTATCTTTGCGTACCAACTTGCGACTAAGGGACTCTGAACATATAATGTCATACTTTGGCCATGGGGCCACATTGCAAGACAATTTGCGAAGCAAAATATAAAATTGAACGAAAACTAACGCTGACTAAACATCAATATAAAGCTGGGCCGACAAGGCCGTCATAACCACTACAACTGACAAACCAACAAAATATACATACAAGGCCTACAATCCCAACATACTGCACTAACTGACAGGATATGTCTACAAGCCTCTACTGATGGATGTACTGTGATCGGAACAGGGCCTCGACCTACCCATAACATATATACATGTATACAGAAGATGTACACAAAATTTTAGACCCGGCAACTCCAAAGGACGTGGAGCTTACCGATCAAGCTGAACTCGGGCAACACCTACTAAGGAGGTCTACCCATCTGTCTGTCTGAATCTTCACGCATGAAATGCAGCGTCCCCAGAAAAGGGATGTCAGTACGAAATAATGTACCGAGTATGTAAGGCAATAAAATAACTGAAAGTAACTGGGAGTCAAAGATGATCTAGAGATATACTTACCTGCTGATACTGACTCAACTCTCTCAATATAGTAAATAAAATAAATGTCCGGCCCTATAAGGTTCGGAACGTGTAACTGCTCCACCGTAGTAGACTCACTCATAGGCGCTCGGCCATACTAGGCTCTGTATCTCAGCCATTCTAGGCTCGCTCATAGGTGCTAAGCCATAGTAGGCTCGGTATATAACTTACTCTCTGATCAGAGGTTGCCCAATTGGGGCCTGCCCACCGATTATAGCTCGATAGTGAAAATACTGTAATAATATATATATATAGACCCTCTGCTCTCTTGACTGGAAGAAGACAATATTTAACTGAATATGAAGTCTTGATAAGGGAAAATACTGTAATTTATGATACTAGGATTATGTACATAAGTTCAGGAATACGAACTTCTCTTTATGCCTCGTTATCAAACTTATGTAGTTACAAGATCATGCCAAAATGAATGAAGGGCTTAGACTTAACATACCTGAGCTGATTCTCTTGACAATCCCTCTAACATACGTCAATTGCGATAACACGTAACGGTGGATCTTGAGAAAGAATGCACCGTACTCCTTTAGAATCGCAAAATCCCATTGCTAATTTTCTAAGAAGTCTCGTAGTATATCCTCGGATAAATTCTTTTGCTGAAGGCTCGTTACTTGGAGGTTGGATGTAAGCATCTCCATTCTATATATTGATGAAGCCTTTTGTTGAATTTTGATCATAATCTTATGTGACTTTTGATGAATTTGAGAATTCTTGTATGCCTTTTGCTAAAGCACTCACGTTCCATTCCATATATTTGTGATTTTGAGAGCCTTTTATGGCTTATCCAAGAGTCCCTTTCAAGATGCCACCTAGCCTCATAACACCTTAGTCACTTTAGTCTTGATGAAAGCTTTACACATGCTGCCACGTTGGGATCGCTTAACCATATCCAAATTATGCTTAATTAATTAGTTAATCTCCCACTAAAAATTAATAATTACCCAATTTTCTACATAATTAAGAATTATCTCAAATTACTTATAATACTACTCACTTTAACACACCTTATACATCTTACTATCATGGCCATGTGGTACTTTGTATGGCACTAGTCCATAAATACGGGGTATTATAGCTTGGACCGTATTTTATCTCAAAATGCCAAACTTCGACAAAACTCATTTTCTTCGATTCGCTTACCCTCTCCCCTTCACGAATTTACTTATCACTTGTTTGAAATAGCATAATACATATAATCTCAAAATAATCTCATTCCCAAGCTTACGTCGATTAACTTACGATAAAACTTTATCGTACGAAAATGCGGGAGGTAGCATCTCATTTCCGAGCTTTCATCAATTTAATTATGGTGTACTTTCACGTACGAAAACATGGGTTGTAACACGGATCACTATGGATTTTGTTTTTGGACTCTCACGGACTCAGCGGAAGTTTGATGCAGTTTGGGTGATTGTGGATAGGCTGACCAAGTCAGCTCATTTCATTCCTGTGATGACTACTTATTCTTCTGAGCAGCTAGCTCAAGTTTATATCCGCAAGATTTTCAGACTTCATGGCGTGCCAGTATCTATCATTTCTGACCGGGTTACGCAGTTTACATCACAGTCCTAGAGGGCCGTACAGCATGAGTTAGGTACTCGGGTTGAGTTGAGCACAACATTTCACCCTCAGACGGACGGACAGTCCGAGCGCACTATTCAGATACTAGAGGATACGCTATATACGTGTGTGATGGAGTTTGGAGTTTCTTGGGATCAGTTCTTGCCACTTGCGGAGTTTGCCTACAACAACAGCTATCAGTCGAGCATTCAGATGGCACTGTATGAGGCTCTGTATGGTAGGCAGTGTCGGTCTCCAGTGGGTTGGTTCGAGCTGGGTGAGGCTAGGTTATTGGGTAGACTCTTGGTTTAGGATGCTTTGGAGAAGATAAAAGTGATTCAGGATCAACTTCGCACAGTCCAGTCCAGACAGAAGAGTTATGCGGATCGCAAGGTTCGCGATGTTGCATTCATGGTTGGAGAGCGGGTCTTGCTCCGAGTTTCGCCTATGAAGGACATTATGAGGTTCGAGAAGAAGGGTAAGCTGAGCCCAAGGTTCATTGGTCCATTTGAGGTGTTGCGGCAAGTTGGGGAGGGTTCTTATGAGCTTGCCTTACCTCCCAGTCTAGCAGGAGTTCATCCGGTATTCCATGTGTTCTATGCTCCGGAAGTATCACGGTGATCCGTCTCATGTGTTGGATTTCAGCTCAGTCAAGTTGGACAAGGATCTATCTTATGTTGAGGAGCTGGTGGCTATTTTGGACAGGCAGGTTCGAAAGTTGAGGCAAAGAACATTGCTTCAGTGAAGGTGCAGTGGAGGGTTTAGCTGGTTAAGGAGGAAACTTGGAAGACCGAGCATGATATGCACAGCCGTTATCCTCATCTTTTCACCACTTCAGGTATGTCTCTATGCTCGTTCGAGGACGAACGATTGTTTCAAGAGGGGGATGATGTAACGACCCGGCCAGTAGTTTTGAGAGTAATAGCTCCAATCCCCTATTTACTGCTTCCCTCATATCTTTTTCTGCTTATGTGACTTTCCGAGAGGTTTTGTTTTTTGTTTTGGAGTGTTTTGGGAAACTTAGTCCCTAAAACGGAAGCTTAAGACTTAGGATTTTGACCGTAGTCGGAACTGTGTGAAGACGACTCCAGAATGGAGTTCTATCGGTTCTGTTAGCTCCGTTGGGTGATTTTGTACTTAGGAGCATGTCCGGACTATAAATTTGAGGTTTGTAGCTGATTTAGGCTTGAAATGGCGAAAGTCGAATTTTTGGAGATTTGGACCGGAAGTGGACTTTTTGATATCGGGGTTGGATTCCAATTTTGGAAGTTGGAGTAGGTCCATAATGTTGAATATGACTTGTTTGCAAAATTTGAGGTCAATCGGACGTGGTTTGATAGGTTTCGGCATCGGTTGTAAAAATTTGAAGTTTCAAGTTCATTAAGTTTGGATTGGAGGGTGATTCGTGTTTTTGTTGTTGTTTGATATTTTTTGAGGGCTCGACTAAGTTCGTACGGTATTTTAGGACTGGTAGGTATGTTTGGTTGAGGTCCCGGGGGCCTCGGGTTGATTTCGGGTGGTTATCGGATCATTTGGACTTGTGAAGAAATTGTAGATTTTCTAAAGTCTCGAGTTCTGGTTTCCTTCTTCGCATTCGCGAGGGAAGTCCCGCGTTCGTGAGGGAAGTCTCGCATTCGTGAAGAGGAGATGGAGGTAGGAGGAGAAGTTGTTCTTCGTGTTCGCGAAGTTGGGGCCGTATTCGCGAATGTTTGATCATCAGTGCATCGCGATCGCGTGAAGGGCATCGCATTCGCGTAGGGGAAATGGAGCAGCTGGCACCCCAAGGTTTTGTTCTACGCGCTCGCGTGATGGAGATCGCGTTCACAAAGCAGTAGGTAGTGGAACCTACGTGTTCGCGAGAGGTCAGTCGCGTTCGCGAAGGGGAGTTTTTGGTCTGTGTTTAATTGTTCAACGCGTAAGCGAGGGTGTGGTCGCGTTCGCGAAGAAGGAAGTACCTAGGCAGAATATAACATTTCAAAATCGAGGGTTTGGCCATTTTTGTCAAAACTTGAGTTAGAGAGCTCGGATTTGGATGAGATTTTGAGGGATTTTCAGAGACATCGATTGGGTAATGATTCTACACTTGATTTTGGTTATATCCCACTTGATTTCACACTTCTACAACCGATGCCAAAACCTATCAAATCACGTCCGATTGACCCCAAATTTTGCACACAAGTCATAATTGACATTACGGACCTACTCTAACTTCCGGAATCGGAATCCGATCCCGATATCAAAAAGTCCACTTCCAGTCAAACTTCCCAAAAATTCAACTTTCGCCATTTCAAGCTTAATTCAGCTACAGACCTCCAAAACACAATCCGGACGCGCTCCTAAGCCCAAAATCACCTAACGGAACCGACGAAACTCTATTCCGGAGTCGTCTTCACACAATTCCAACTACGATCAAAATCCTAGAACTTAAGCTTCCGTTTTAGGGACTTAGTGTGCCAAATCACTCCGAAACCAAAAATAGAACCTCCCAGCAAGTCACATAAGCAGAAAAAGAAACGGGGAAAGTAGTAAATAGGGGATCGAGGATAATACACTCAAAACGACCGGCTGGGTCCTTACATCCTCCCCCTCTTAAAACAACCTTCCGTCCTCGAACGAGCATAGAGACATGCCTGAAGTGGTGAAAAGATGAGGATAACGGCTGCGCATATCATGCTCGGTCTCCCAAGTTGCCTCCTCGACCGGCTGACCCCTCCACTGAACCTTCACTGAAGCAATGTTCTTTGACCTCAACTTTTGGACCTGCCTGTCCAAAATTGCCACCGGCTCCTCAACATGAGATAGATCCTTGTCCAACTAGACTGAGCTGAAATCCAACACATGAGACGGATCACCGTGATACTTCCAGAGAATAGAAACATGGAATACCGGATGAATTCCTGCTAGACTAGGAGGTAAGGCAAGCCGATAAGCAACCTCCCCAACTCGCCGCAATACCTCGAATGGGCCAATAAATCTTGGGCTCAGCTTGCCCTTCTTTCCGAACCTCATAACGCCCTTCATGGGTGAAACCCGGAGCAAGACCCACCCTCCAAACATGAATGCGACATCGCAAACCTTCTGATTCGCATAACTCTTCTGTCTGGACTGGGCTGTGCGAAGTCGATCCTGAATCACTTTTACCTTCTCCAAAGCATCCTAAACAAAGTCTGTACCCAATAACCTAGCCTCACTCGGCTCGAACCAACCCACTGGAGACCGACACCGCCTACCATACAGAGCCTCATACGGTGCCATCTGAATGTTAGACTGATAACTGTGTTGTAGGCAAAATCCGCAAGTGGCAAGAACTGATCCCAACAACCTCCAAACTCCATCACGCACGCAAGGAGCATATCCTCTAGTATCTCAATAGTGCGCTCGGACTGTCCGTCCGTCTGAGGGTGAAATGATGTGCTCAACTCAATGCCGAGTACCTAACTCATGTTGTACGACCCTCTAGAACCGTGATGTAAACTGCGTACCCCAGTCAGAGATGATAGATACCGGCACGCCATGAAGCTTGACAATCTCGCGGATATAAACTCGAGCTAGCTACTCGGAAGAATAAGTATTCATCACAGGAATGAAATAAGTTGACTTGGTCAGCCTATCGACAATCACCCAAACTGCATCAAACTTCCGCTGAGTCCGTGGAAGCCCAACAACAAAATCTATAGTGATCCGCTCCCATTTCCACTCTGGAATCTCTAACTTCTGAAGTAACCCACCTGGCCGATGATCCTCATACTTCACCTGCTGGCAATTTAGACACCAAGCTACATATTCCACTATGTCCTTCTTCATTCTCCTTACCAATAATTCTGCCTCAAGTCTTGATACATCTTCTTGGCACCCGGATGAATGGAGTACCACGAACTGTGAGCCTCCTAGAGAATCAACTCACACAATCCTTCTACATTTGGCATACATAGCCTGCCCTGCATTCTCAATGCACCATCATCTCCAATAGTGACCTCCTTATCATCACCGTGCTGAACCGTGTCCTTAAGGACAAGCATATGGGGGTCATCATACTGACGCTCCCTGATACGATCATAAAGAGAAGACTGGGAGACCACACAAGCCAAAACTCGACTCGGCTAAAAAAATATCCAATCTAACAAACTGGTTGGCTAAGGCCTGAACATCCACTGCCAATGGCCTCTCTGCTGCTGGTAGATATGCTAAGCTCCCCAAACTCCCCGCCCTGCGGCTCAAGGCATCGGCCACCACATTGGCCTTCCCGGGATGGTATAGGATAGTAATATCATAATCCTTAAGCAGCTCTAACCACCTCCGCTGACGCAAGTTAAGATCCTTCTGCTTGAACAGATGCTGCAAACTCCGGTGATCAGTGTAGATCTCACAAGGAACACCGTACAAATAGTTCCACCAAATCTTCAAGGCATGAACAATAGCTGCTAACTCAAGGTCGTGGATAGGATAGTTGTTTTTATGCACCTTAAGCTGTCTGGACGGGTAGGCAATCACCCTGCGGTCCTGCATCAACACCGCGTCGAGACCAATCCGCGACGCATCACAATAAACAGTATAAGACCCCGAACCTGTAGGCAATACCAATATTGGGGTTGTAGTCAAGCTGTCTTGAGCTTTTGAAAGCTCACCTCACTCCTCTGTCCACCGGAACGGATCACCCTTCTGGGTCAGCCTGGTCATAGGTGCTGCAATAGATGAGAAACCCTCAACAAATTGACGGTAATACCTCGCCAAACCAAGGAAACTCCGGATCTCCATAGCTGAGGACGGTCTAGGCCAACTCTACACTGCTTCCACCTTCTTCGGATCCACCTTGATCCCCTCACTCGACACTACATGACCCAAAATGCCACTGAGTCTAACCAAAACTTACACTTTGAGAATTTTGCATATAACTACTTTTCTCTCAAGGTATGAAGCACAGTCCTCAAGTGCTGCTCATGATCCTCCCGACTCGGGAGTACACCAGAATGTCGTCGATAAAAACAATGACGGATGAGTCGAAATAGGGCTGAAATTCACTGTGCATCAAATGCATAAATGTTGTCGGGGCGTTGGTCAGCCCAAATGACATCACAAGGAACTCGTAGTGACCATACCGAGTCTTGAAAGCAGTCTTCGGGATATCTAGCTCTCGGATCTTCAACTAATGATAGCATGAACGCAAGTTAATCTTGGAAAACACTCTGGCACCCTGTAACTGATCAAATAGGTCATCAATACGGGGCAATGGGTACTTGTTCTTCACTGTAACTTTGTTCAACTGGCACTAATCAATGCACATACGCATAGAACCATTCTTTTTTCTTTACAAACAACACCGGAGCACCCCAAGGTGACAAACTAGGTGTACGCGGTGAAATCAGAGGGCCCGATTTCCCGCCATTAAGCCATCTCGGGGAGTTACCTCGAGACCCCGAGGATATGAAGCCACGACTTAGCTCTCTCCTTCAGGGCTTGTCAAAGCCCGGTTCGAGGCTGAGATAAAGATAAAGAGGGGAAGCCCCCGAGATACGCGGTTGAGTCTGACAGGGCCGGCCTATCCATAGCCTACGCCGAGGCATCACGTCAAGCCATCACATCTCCATATTTCATAAATTAAATATACATGTAATCGTAACTGAGTTCCCCTCCTATATAAAGGGGACTCGCCCTACCTTCTAGGGGACTGATGTTACTCCATTTCTCCACAAGTGCAATAATATCTTTCTCTCTCTCTTTCTCTTCTTTCTAAACTTATTGGCTCTCACTGATCAGAGGATACCTCGATATCCTTCGCTTTTATATGAGTTCTTCATCGTATAACTTGGTTTTGATTATAAAGAGCTTCGTTTGATTATATCTCTAACTGTTATACTACCCTCGATTGTCCCCAATAGCCCGAGCTTAATCTCGAGGTCGACCCCGAAGCCCCCATCGACCAAACCTACATCCGGGTAGCAGGCTCTTCGATTCGATCATTATCTCGTTTTGACTCACGCTTCATCATTAAATTTCATATTATTAGCATCATCTGCTCTAACAACTAGCTTGGGAATAGATCACGTATTTTTAGAGTCCCATTTTACAAATTCAATTGTCGTTACCATTTTCACGGTAAACAGTTTGGCGCCCACCGTGGGGCTATAAATAATAGTGATTATTCTCTTGCTAGTTTCATTACACGAACGCATATCATCTTTCACACTTTTTCTTGTCCAAAATCCTTTGATTTCAGGTAAAAATATCTGGCTCAGTAAACAGAGTTAAGAACGAGCGCCTCGAAGATCACGGGGAAAGTGGTATAGCTATCCCGGCCGCCGGAGCACCACTACGGGATCCTGATAACACACCCGGACCAATATTAGCGGACGCGGACTCACAGGACGCACAGCAAGTCAACGAAACTTCTCACACCGACAGAAGCGTGCGACACAGCGACCAACAGGAAGTTTAAAAAGTCCTGGCCCGGGAAGAACAGGAAGTTAGTCTTCATGTTATTTTTGAAATGTTGCAGGCACAACAACTGGCCATTACTCAGTTGCAAAGCCATCCAAGGTCACCCAGCGTAGCAGTGCCGGAAACAGCTTCTCCCGACGAGCGTACCGCCGCTCACGCATGCACGAAGAAAAATGGCGACTTTCAAGATGACCCCGCTACAGAAACATACGCCGATGTCATGGAAGCAGCAGCGGCGGAAACCAACAAGTCGGAGGCCGAACAAAGAAAGGAAGAAACACCACAAGAAGTCGCATCTTGCTCCCTGGTAGGACGAATGATATCGCGTCCGATTTCGGGTGAACAGACAACACTGGCCTTTGCTCGGGGTCTAAACAGAGCATACCCGCCGACCCCAGGTCGTTTCAGATGATGTTTAGCCAGATACCCGACCGAGACTTGGCCATGCGTCCGTATCCAGCACCGGCCACTAATCGGGGCCATGAGCGACCATCCAGAAACCTCTGCAGAAACAGCACACCCAAGCAGGCCTTCCACGAAGAAACTAATGCCAAACGGATGGAGATACCGTCCATGCACCGCTAATGGGAGGAACGCCTCAAGATCCAACCTACCTCGCGACGGTAGGGGAACCTCTAGTGGAACCAGATCCGATGAGGCACAGCCAGTAGACAAACCTCGTCCGGCAGAGTACGGGCTCAACATTGTTATGCCAAATATCCTAGTCACCATAAGCGAAACTAGGAACGCCGAGCGACTCAGGCCTACTCGACCAAGGCCCCTTCGAAAGAACCACAACCCGACGCAGAATCCGCAGGACGCAGGCGGCAGCGGGGCCGCGAATGACTCCCGTCTCGAAAATATGACAGCCGTGTTACTCAGTCAAAATCGCCGATGAGTACTATCGAACAATCAAGCTCAAATCTGGCCCCGAGGAAAGAAGACAACAGGGAAGGATGAAGTAAACAAGCCACGACATATCACCGCGACAATGGAGGAGCGGCGAAGCCCTCCGAGAACTCATAACATGGGGAGTAAAAATACCCTCCACCGGGACAAAGACAGATCCAGGGAAATATTTCCAAGGATACTCTGGCATCCAGAGAAAAGGGCACCACGACTCCACCCCAAAGTCGCGCCAACACATTGGTAAACCTCTCCCTCATCCGCTTAATCTTAAATAAAACATGTGTTCATAGATTCAGGAAGTTCGGTCACCCACAACGGCGGTATCGAACCAAAGGTCAACAGGGCGGTCCGCATTAACGGACCAAATCGCCCCCACATCCCGAATCCTTGGTGAATTCCAAATGACAAATCGCCGAAAAGACCG